>NW_027331980.1:2849427-2983678 GCF_048418815.1 Hemitrygon akajei | reverse complement strand
AGGACAATGAAGCGGATTTATGCCTGTAACCAGAGTCAGCATGCGAGGCAAAATATCATTACTTTACATTCATTGGTGTTCACTAAGGAGAAAGACATGGAGAAAAGCGAGATCAGGAATGGGGGTATGGTGATATTCTCAGCTTGGTAATATTAAATAGGATGTGCTCTTGGGGTAAACGGCATTGGCGGGAAATGCTTTTGGGGGTTTAGTTCTTCGGGGACAGACCATAGGCAGCCAAAGATGCAGTGCGAATTGTCGTCACGGTCATCAGACAGAAAATCAGCTGAGAGGACTGTTTCTTGCTGTACTCTTCACTGTTTATTGTTCCATGATTTGAGGAACAGTGAGCAAAGTATCAAATGAGCATGTGACAGAATTATTATTTCTATACCGTTTCTGCTTGTCATCTGGGACCACTGGTGGAGTAAGCGATCAATCGGAGCGTTCAATGATGAACGGGGCCGGTCCTTCAGGAGAATTTACCTGCCGAACTCTGGGAAGAGATTGGGGAAGGGAACTTGGAAATGTTCAAACTGGAGCTTATACAGATCTTATGGGTTAAATGGTCTACTCCATCCCACAATGATCCTATGTCCAGTAATGGTAGCAAACACTCTGTCTGGTCTCCACGACACTTTTTATCTGCCATAGTGTATATAAGGTTCGTTTGCACGATAAAGACACACTTATATAAAGTCACTGCCATTCCAAGCACAATGAGCTGACAGAAAACGGCACTGTCCAATGAAGGCTTAGAGCAGCACAAAACTCTAAAACAAGGAAAGGGTTTATCAAAACATAATGGCGGAGAGCTGGGTAAAGCTGGGCTTTCGCACTGAAAGGCTGACATAAAAAAACAACACCAGCACAGGCCTTTATGATACCGAACCCTGCAGTGTAAGAACACAGACCTTTACAGCAGTTGGCTCCAGACTAAGGACAGAGTCTGCAATATTCGGCACTATACTGTAAGAAAAATTGGATTCTTACAACTGCTGGCCACGTACTGCAAGGGTACAGTTCTATAAAAATATGGCAACGTACTTTTAGGATACAGATGTTTATGACTATAGTCCGCATGTTGTAAGGGACAGGCCTTCACAACTACTGGGCATATAAGATCCTTTATAGGCACGAAATTGAGATGGAAGGACACACGCCGACACTTAATTGGCTTTGTACTGTGATGAAAGACCTGTATGTAACGCGTTGTAAGGGCTGACTGCTAATTCAATGACGTCTCTGCAGTGGCAGTGTTTGTACGCGTCTTTGGAATGTACGTCCTCCAATAAGAGGCTTTCTTGTGGCTCTGAGAGAAGGAATTCCAGGGTCTTTTGTCGGGGAAAGATGAAGACAGAAGGAGCGAGTGGTGGGAATAGGTACACTGCTGGACGGAGTGGACTTGGAGCGAGGATGCGAGGGTCCGCGATATTCGAGTTAGACCGATGGGGGATGCATGGACGGAAATGTGAGCTCTAACGTGCGCATTAGACAGTCTTATGTGAATGGACACATTTTTTTTCTTGTTTTCTGGATCTTTACTAACCTATAACCAAATTAAGAATTAAAAAGCTCAGTCCTTTAATTGCATATAGTGTACTGTTTCTGCTTTCGTGGCGCTGATTTGTAACGGGGGAAGATATGACGCAACATGCATCCAAACACCATTACTCAAGTTTGGACCGGCCGCAAGCAGTCTTCCCCTAGATTAAGCCGCCAGCTGAACCTGACGGTTCCAGTTGTGGGGATATCGCTGTTGGATTGATTTCGGCAATGTCGTGTGAATACCCTGAGCATTGAACTAGCTGGGTCGATAGTCGTACTTCGAATGGATTGCTAATTCGCCTGTTAAGTACTGTTAAACTTGCGGTAGTGGGCGGAGTTTTGATAATATAACGGCCTAGCTGTCGTTAAAGCTGCTTCTTCCGTACGGGCTCTACCACAGCCGATGCCAGAACCCTGATTTTCACCTCTGCGTCGCTCTACGCCATAGCGAGCATGCGTTGGTGTACGTCAAAACGCTAGTTGGCGGTGGGGTTTCTATGCCGCTGTTTTGAGTTTCTTCGTGAGAGACATGAACGAGGAAATGCATTTCAAACATTTTCGCATGTCGGCAGGTAGGTTTGACCATTTGGTTCATTTATTTCGCAACGGTGTACGCACAGCTTAAAGGCATGGCGGACTAGAAGCATCCGGAAATGCGTAGGAGGAAATGCGATGCTACCAAGCGGATCAATCACAGTTGTTGCGGTCTGCATCGCCGTGACGCGTGAGTAACTTTTCTGCACGCGCAGGGGTGTCAAACTCATTTTAGGTCACGGGCCGGATTGAGCAAAATGCAGCTTCATTCGGGCCGGATCAGTCGGACGCGTGCGAACGCAGCTTTCGTTGCCTCCGTTTTTTCAGCCTGCTCTCATGTGTCTCAGTCTCTGCTATAACTACAAAGTGTTTCACTTTACAAATTCCGTTTCTTATGAAGAAGACTGCCGAATAAACACTAAAAACCCTGAAAACCTGGTACCTGAATAAACTCAGCATTAGCCATATCATACGCCATAGGCGCTTCGATTACTGGGGCCATTTTTAATAGTAATTAGATATTATCTCGCGGGCCAACGATAATTCCACCGCGGGCCGGATTTGGCCCGCGGGCCTTGAGTTTGACATATATGTCTACAGCATAAGGTACGGCACAAGTAAGGCGTAGGGTCCGCGTTAACTACGGCATCGATATGACGCACCAGTATCAATCAGTCTTAATGCTGACCAGCGCTGACGTAACGGTCGGTGACCGAACGGACCCAATAACAAGTCGGGTTTCCCGTAGCTGGGGGTAGGAAATTCAACCTCCTCAGTGCTCCCCAAATTCTATCAATATGTTGACTTTGCAACGAGAGGGGAGAACGCGTTGGAGATCATTTATACAAACATTCCCGACGCGTACCGAGCGGAGCACCTCGGTTATTCAGACCACATCTCTGTTATGCTAGTACCAGCATACAGACCGCTAGTCAGGCGCTCCAGACTAGTTCAGAGGCAGGAGAAAACCAGACCAACAGGAGCCATCTCTGTTCTTCAAGACTGCTTTGAGCACAGTGACCGGCACATGCTCAAGGAGGCTGCAAGCGATGGTGACTCTGCCAACTTAGAGGAGTACACGGCATCACTGACCAGCTACATCAGCA
Organism: Hemitrygon akajei; assembly: GCF_048418815.1. Classification (NCBI taxonomy): domain Eukaryota; kingdom Metazoa; phylum Chordata; class Chondrichthyes; order Myliobatiformes; family Dasyatidae; genus Hemitrygon; species Hemitrygon akajei. Next base: position 2,980,490 of record NW_027331980.1, on the reverse strand, counting down.
AGTGCATCGACGACGTCACTGTGGCCAGGATCAACACTGCACGCGCTAACCAGAAGCCATGGATGACGGCGTAGGTCTCTGCCTTCCCAGTGTATTCCCTTGGCTATGCAGGTCTTTTTGTACACAACTGCAGGTCTATGCAGGTTGTTGTGAAAGTCTATTTCCTTACAGCATGCAGCCTGCAGTTGTAAAGATCTGTATCCTTGCCATCTGTTCTAACGATCTGTAGGCTTGCAGTACGTGACAAGCTGTTGCAAAATGAAATTTACTTACAGTATGGTGCCGCCTATTGCAATGACCTATGACCGTACTCAGGTGCCAGCTGTTGTAAATATACGTATGTGTCCCTACAGAATGGTGCTTGCTATTATACATGCCTGTGACCTTACAATACAGTGCTGACGATGTTATAATGTCAGCGTTATAGTGCGATACTGATATTGTCCAGCTCTGCGCCATCAGGGTTGTGCTTCAATAAAGCCTGGCGTTGTTCTAGAGTTTTGTATTGTTCTGTGCCCTCACTGGGAGGTGCTGTGCTCTGGCAGCTCACTGTGCTGAGAAAACAGGACGAGTGTCTTTACGGAAATGTGCCGTTATTACACAAAATGACCTGGGTGGATTAGTGGTCTGCTGGAGATTTGGAGGGAATTTGTTACCATTATTGGGCACAGGAACTTTGTGGGACGGGGTCCGTTTAACCGATTGAGTCTATATTAGCTCCTGTTTCAATATTCCCTTTGCCCCCTTCCGCAATCTCTCCCACAGATCGGCAGGGACACACAGATTCAGCTCAAGCTTCAATTTAATCGGAAGACAAGGTGAGGAGCAACGGGGATTTCTCTGGGAAGCTAAGCCCAGTGATGCCATCGGGAACAGCAGTAAACAGCTGTTTCGTAAATCGAAGGCAACTCACTCAAAATGGTGGAGAAATTCATCACACCACGCAGCAGATATTGAAAAGAGAAGACAGACGACGTTTCGGGCCCAGATCTGACTTTGTTTGTGTGGTTTTGTATTTCGAGCATCTGCAGCTTTTCTTGTGTTTGTTTTGTAACTCTGCTTATCACATTGTTCACATTTACCCACAAGTGGGTGTAGAGAATAGGGAGCAGGAAGGCAGCTGAATTGTAATATTCTACATCAGGGGTGTCAAACTCATTTTAGGTCACGGGCCGGATTGAGCAAAATGCAGCTTCATGCGGGCCGGATCAGTCGGACGCGTGCGAACGCAGCTTTCGTTGCCTCCGTTTTTTCAGCCTGCTCTCATGTGTCTCAGTCTCTGCTATAACTACAAAGTGTTTCACTTTACAAATTCCGTTTCTTATGAAGAAGACTGCCGAGCAAGACTGCCGAATAAACACTAAAAACCCTGAAAACCTGGTACCTGAATAAACTCAGCATTAGCCATATCATACGCCATAGGAGCTTTGATTACTGGGGCCAGCTTTAATAGTATTTGGATATTATCTCGCGGGCCAAAGATAATTCCACCGCGGGCCGGATTTGGCCCGCGGGCCTTGAGTTTGACATATATGTTCTACATAATTTATTTCTAACATTTCATGAGTTTCAAAATCAAACCGAATAGGTACTTCACTGCATTTTTGAGTTCCTTTCGGAATTTGTTCTGAGTCAGGGCATAGATACACGTGTTGGTGCAGGAACTAAGAACCTGCAACATTCCCGCTGTGTTTTCTGTTATGTAACGGGGATCTGTGACAGAAAAAACAAAACTCATCGAAACTCGTTGATAGATATAAAATACCAGCTGTGTTACCCACAACATTATGAAACTACCGGTTATGCCGAAGAGCAAAACGATGGATTTGCGTCGGTTTTCCATCTCCCGGTCCTTGTCATTCTCTCCACTCTTCTGTCCCCGGAGCCTCATGCGGGCTCGACTGACCGCTAGAATCCGCCAGACAGTCTGAATATTGAACAGTAAAATTAGAAAGAATGGGACACAGGGCGTTAAAATGCGGTGAATCATCTCGAATGCCTTCCATGAGGGAAAGTATTTGTAGCTCGATGTAAGAATACAAAACCAGGGAACACCGTCAATTATTTCTGTAGACTCGTATACAAATCCCCAGGGGACACTCTCCAAAGAGGCCAGCACACTCACTGTCCCGATAATCACAGCCGCCGTTCTCTCGGTGCAATATTTTGTTTTCAGCTTCTCACAGCAAATAGCCACAAATCGATCGACGGGTGAAAGCGACAGTCAGCCAGACAGAGGTCGCAGTGCTCGCATAAACCAACCAGATCCCGAGTCTGCACACAGGAGTGATGGACAGGAATGATCCGGGAAAATAAATATCAGCAGTCCACCTTAGCAGCGGATCGGAGATAACGACCAGGAGATCGGCCTCTGCCATTCCCATCATGTAACCAGTGACGCATTTGGAGAGACCGCACCTTCCCCGGGACAGGATCAGAATCGCCACCAGGTTCGCTGGAAGAGAGACAGGGAACAGCATGTAGGGAATATACTGAACAATGAGCAACGCAGCATTGTGAGCGGATCATTTCATGTTTTCACTTTACTGTTGCCTTTACCGGTGGGAGGGTAGAGAGAAGTCCCAGAGCTGACGGAGACAGAGAGGAGTTTATGCAGTAAAATAAGATCAATATGATCTGAATACAGATTCCTTACTGATGACCGAAATGTGAAGTGGCAGTGGAAATCTAAAATTGTAAACACTTCTGTAGGTAAAAAAGGACTATGTGGAAAAACAGTTGACGATTCTTTCCTCAGAATTGTTCTCAGTGAGGTCCCTGACCCGAGTGTTAACTAGTTTCTCTTTCCACACAAACTGCTTCGGGCTTCGTGCTTCCAGAATTCCCCGGGTGAGTTTCCTATTCCCCCATTTGAATCTTCAGTGACTTCATAACAGAGCATCGACATACCATCAGACACAGCGCAGTCTGACACAACCTCACAGACAGACATGGCGCCTCCCACAGAATCCATCACAGGGAAGCCGGGGAGAGGAACTCTACATCCAGCCTGAGCTCGGTGCCGTAGTCCCATGTTTGTAGCAGTGTCAGATGTAGACAAAAAGGAAGACATCTCACAGTACTGATAGCGATGGAACAACATGTCGATGGCGTTAATTGCTCAGCAATAACTTCATTATGTTGTCCATCAATTCTTTCACATTTAGTCATATCGTACACATTTATTAAAGATATGCAACGTTTATGATACAACATGCAACTGCGCACAGTTGCTAAAGTGTTGCTACCAATCGATGGTTTAGTTGTTACATCTAACTCAGACAACCACTCACATCAAACGTAGAGAATCAATTGTTATAATCTATGTGGAACAATATTTCCAAATGTAGTTCACCTGCTACAAGACCCGATCACAACATCATTCAACACAAACAGATGGAAGATCACTGCCTGACCCGTTGCAGGAATCGCCACATTTCTGCAGCGGTCTTCAGATCCAGATCTCAGAATCCACAATCCTTGTTATTACATTCAATTCCTGAACATTGGAATATTAGGTCTGGATAGGTGACAGTTGAAACCAGCGATAGAAATAATCACAATATTGGAATTAATCCTCATTTCCCAGCAACAGCAGTTGACACTGCGGCTTACCGGGAATTCCAAAGGCTGAAATAAAAGGATAGTAGACGTCCTCTATCCGCCAGATGACTGGATACACCATTTCAGTGAGGATGTGTGAGCGCTGTTGCTCCTGACTCTACAGCTCCGGCAGACACTCTGAGCTGATCCTTTCCAAACGGCCCCGATTTATACAGAGGATCGGTCTCCAGAGATACGATTATTCCCCTGACTAGCTTTCTTCATTACAATCACTTGAACGAACACTTGAGTTCTACACCATTGACTCTGATGGAAATATTAGCCTCATTGAAGATAAGCGCATCAAAATTCGCGGGCGTTACCTTGGGCATTTTCTACTCATGTGGTGGAGCTCTAAAGCCAAAGTCTGAGTGCTGTCCCCGAGCAGCCACGTTCACAGAGTTCACGCTTTTGATGTTTGATATTCATCTGTAAGGTGTTCACCAATAATGTGCGATCCCTAACGTCTTTCTTGGCGATTTCCCAGTTTAAACCCTCCTTCAGTACTTCACATCCCTCCTGGCCACACACATTGTCCAACACACATACACGTGCACGAAGACAGACATACATACACACACACACGCACACACACACACACACACACACACACACACACACACACACACACACACACACACACACACACACACACACACACACACACACACACACACACACACAGAAACACAGATAAGAGCAGAGATAAAATAGACAGAACAAGGTCAGCATAGCAACGGTCAGATGACCAGTTTGCTCATGTACAAACATGAGAAATTCTGCAGATGCTGGAACCGAGAACAACACAAACTCACAGAATGCTGAATAAACTCTGCTGAGTTCCTCTCGCAGCTTTGACGTTGCTGATGTAATAGACTTTCATGAGCATCTCAAATCTGCCAGAGGTCAAACGAACATTGAATATATTTATTTCAACCGGCAGAGAAATGGCAGTCCGGTTAAATAACAAAAATGGTACTCTATATTTGGAGATGAACAGATTCACGGACAAAGACAGCGTCAAACAGATTGACTCTGGCACTGTCTGCACCGGCCACTTCACAGAACCGTCTGACTATTACCTCCCCCTCACTGCCCTGTTTCCTTCTTCTAACCACCTCCGACTTTCCTCCTGTCGAGACACAAGGTAAAGGACAGCCACCCCTCTCTCACTGGCAAGGTGTGTTACAGAACAGAGAAGTACTGACCGCTCATGGTTTGCACATTCACAGAGAGAAGAGATATTCTGTCCCACACTGAGCACAAACACGAGATACTCGATTCCAATACAGCTGTTACACTCAAACAGACGTGATCAATATTTACACTGTATACCATACCAGTGTCCTACAGGTAGAGACACTGACCCAGACTCCACTTACCCACGCGAGGTTTTGGGAGAACAGTAACAAGAGCGTTCGCATAGTCAGTGTGGTGCAAGAAAGGACAATCAGATGGAAAATTAGGAAACAATGAATCAGGTGTGTGTGGAATTTAGAAAAGATACTGCCAAGCACATGGTGTTCTGAATAATGAGTTTGTTGGACTGACAATCAGAAACAGTTCAAAGGCAGAAAGGGGAATAAATGGGGCACTTTCAATTTGGGAATCAATGTCTAGAAGAGAAACTGGTGGATTGGGTCAAGGCCCCCAACTGTTCGCTGTCGATATAATAATTTGAATGTGGGACCAAGTGTATTATATTTCTGTCCGCTGCAGTTACAGCGCTTGGTTGCAGAATCAGTATTGCGGTAAGTAGAGAAGCGTTTGTGGATGCAGACAATAGTGACTGAGTGAAGATCTGCAATTGAACAATGTGGGGAAAAATTGATCAAGAAGCAGTCTTCTATCCAATGATGCCGGGGAATTGGAGAAGAGTAAAACGATGGATTTGCGACGGGTCTCAATCTCCCGGTCCCTGATAATCTCTCCACTCGTTTGTCCCCGGAGACCCCTGCGAGCTCGACTGGCCGCCAGAATCAAACTGACAGTCTGAACATTGAACAGCAAAATCAGAAAGCATGGGACACAAGGGGTTAAAATGAGGTAAAACAGTGTAAATGCCACCCATGAGGGAGAGTTTCTGTAGCTCGTTGTAGCAACACAATACCAGGGAGCACGATCAATTATTTCTATATACTCGTATATAAAGCCCCAGGGGACACTCTCCAAACAAACTAGCACAACTCATTGTTCCTGCAGCCACAGCCGCCGTTCTCTCGGTGCAATATTTTGTTTTCAGCTTCTCATAGGAAAGAGCCACAAATCGATCGACGGTGAAAGCGACAGTCAACCAGATGTTGTCGCAGTGCTCGCAAAATCATCCATTCACGGCCTCTGCACACAGGAGTGATGCGCAGGAATGAACGGAAAAAAACAAATCCCAGATCTCCTCGTCAGCAGCGGATCGGAAATGACTACCAGGAGATCGGCCGCTGCCATTCCCACTAGTTAGCGAGTGATACATTTGGCTAAACCGCACTTACCCGGGACAGGAGCAGAATCGCCACCAAGTTCGTTGGAAGAAAGACGGGGAGCAGCAAGTTTGGAAAATACTGAGCAGAAGCCAATGCAGCGATTGGAGTGGATCGTGTAATATTTCAACTTTACTGTTGCATTTAGCGGTGAGTGGATCGAGAGAGAATGCCGAGCGGGCAGAGACACGGAAGTTTATCAGTAAAATAAAATTAGTGCAATCTGATTACAGATTTCTTACTGATGACGGAGATGTGAAGTGGCAGGGAAAGCTAAAATTGGGAAACTACCTCCTCAGAGTCAACACTAAATGAACATTTTATGTCGGCACATTCTGCATCTCGTGTGTAGGAAATCAATAAATTCGACGCTGATGGCAATGTTTTTCTATTTGACAATTCTCAGTTTCCTTGATGCTCCCTGTCAGCGACAGAACAGCCGAACGAAGGAACAAAAATCAGAAAATGCTGGGAACAGTCATCCAGTCAAAACAGAATATGTGGAAAAACAATTAAAGACTCTTTTCTCAGAACTGTTCTCAGACAGAACCCTGGCACGAGTGTTAACTGGATTCTCTTTCCATACAAGCTGTCTGGGGCGTTGTGCTTCTAGAATTATCCGTGTGTGTTGCCTATTCTCCCATTTCCCAACTCATACACTTTGAAACCGCACATCGACTGATTCCAACAGAGACAGCGCAGTCTGACCCAGCCTCACAGACCGTCATGACTCATCCCACAGAATCCATCACCAGAGGAATTCTCCGTCCAGCAGTGAGCTCGGTGCCGCAGTCCCGTGAATGTAACAGTGTCAGATGTAGACATAATAGAATACATTTCACCGTATTCATAACAATGAAGCGACAAACACAGAAACATAGAAAACCTACAGAACTATACAGACACTTTGGCCTTAAAGCTGTGCCGAACATGTCCTTAACTTCGACACTACCTCGGCTTACCCATAGCCCTATATTTTTCTAAGCTCCATGGACTTATCCAGGAGTCTCTTAAAAGAGCCTATCGTTTCCGCCTCCACCACCTCCGCTGGCCGCCCATTCCACGCACCACCACATTAAACATTTAACATTAAACGAACATACAACATTAAACTGCCCTCTTTATCTCATTCCCTCGATTGATGGACCAATGCACTGTTTGCTTTCTCAACGGCGGAGTCAACCTGCTCAGCAGCTCTGAGTGTCCTATGGACTCAGACCCCAAGATCCCTCTGATCCTCAACACTGCCAAAAGTCTTACAATTAATGCTGTATTCTGCCACCATATTTGACCTACCAAAATGAACTACCTTACCTTATCTGAGTTGAACTGCAATTGCTCCTTCTCAGTCCAGTTTTGCATTTTATCAATGTTCTGCTGTAACCTCTGACAGCTCTCCACACTATGCACAACACCTCCAAACTTGTGTTATCAGTATATTTACCGACCCATCCTCCATTTCCTCATTCAGGTCATTTATAAAAAATCACAAAGAGTAGTGGTCCCAGAACAGATCCCTGAGGCACACCACTGGTCACCGACCTCCATGCAGAATATGACCTGGTTATAACCACTCGTTATCTTCAGTGGGCAAGCCAGTTCTGATCCACAAAGCAAAGTTCCCTTGGATCCCATGCCTCCTTACTTTCTCAATAAGACTTGCGTGGGGTACCTCATCAACAAAGACTTTATTGCGTTGTACAGCAACTGCTTCACATTCACTCACAGCACACACGTTTATTAAAAACCCTCAAGTTTCATGATACAACATCGAACTCCCCGCCGTTGCCAAAACTACCAGTCGATGGTTTGATTATTACAACTAACAGAGACAACAGCTCTTATCCAAGTGCAGACAAACAATTGGTATAATCTCCGTCGGCTCAATTTTTCCATTGAGGGTAGGGGAGATTCATCAAGAGGATATGAGTTGAGAGTTAAGGAGCAAAAGTTTAGGGGTAACACGAAGGGGTACGTCTTTACTCAGAGAGTGGTAGCTGCGTGGAACGAAATTCCAGTAGAAGTGGTAGAGGCAGGTTCGATGTTGTCATTAAAAAAATGGATAGTTATATGTAGAGGAAAGGAATGGAGTGTTATGGGCTGAGTGCAGGTAGGTGGGACTAGGTGAGAGTAAGCTTTCGGCACGCACTAGAAGGGCCGAGATGGCCTGTTTCCGTGCAGTAATGGTTATATGGTTTTATGGTTATATTGGCCAAACCAGTGCAGCTGCGACAGGACCAACAGCACAGCGATCCGGACAACACATTATTAAACATAAATGGCAGGAAGGACGCTGCCTGGTCCGCTGAATACCAGAGGTATTGGCGGAATCGCTAAATTCCCGTAGCGGCTTGATTTTATATCCGGAATCCGGAATCCACAGTCCCTGTGTTTCCATTCCATTGTGGAAATGCGAGATACCTAGGACACAACATCTGACAGTGGAAACTAGCGACAGAATCAATTTCAACATTGGAATTAAACTTCAATTACCACCAACGGCCGCTGACACTATGTCTTACCGGCAATTCCAAAGGCTGAAATCAAAGGGTAGTAAACGTCTTGTATCCGCCAGATGACCGGATACACCATTTCAGTGAGAGGCTGTGACACCTGTTGCTCCTGGATTCACAGCTCCGGCAGACACTCTGAGCTGATGCTTACACAGCGCCCATATTTATACAGAGGATCACCTCAGCAGTGACCCAGCAGGTGTAAATATTGCAGGAACTCTAATGACAAGCTGAGCATCGTCACGGAGCCGACACATTTACAGATTTCACGTTTTTTGTTGATTATTCATCTGTAACCGGAGTTCACCGACACCGACAGATCCTTAGCTTCTGTCCCTACGGTTTCCATGTTGTACTGTCCGTCAACTCCCGTCAGACAGTCACACACACACACACACACACACACACACACACACACACACAGAGTGAGAGAGAGAAAGATTAACACAATAGGAACAGAAATACAACAGACAGAACAGTGTCGGGATGGCAATCGTCAAATCACCCTAATGGCGATGTACAAAAAAGAAGAAAATCTGCGGAACCTGGAAGTTCAATGCAGGACAAACCAAGTGCTGGAAAATCTTTGCTGAACTCCTACAATATCTTGTATGGTGCTGAATTTGTAGACTTTTATGAACATCTCAAATCATCTAGAGGTCAGACAGATCTTGAGAAGAAATATTTCAATCTGCAAAGGAATGGGGAGACACGTTAAATAATAATAATAATAATAATAATAATAATAATAATAATAATAATAATAATAATAATAATAATAATTATTATTATTATTATTATTATTATTATTATTATTATTATTAATGGTACTCTGTCTAGAGTAGATGCAGGATATCTGGAAGCAAACGAGTGAAAGAGAAGTATCACGTGCAATGTCAGATATGAGAGCGAACGAGAGAGAGAGAGTCAGGCAGACACATAGATAGACATGTAGGCAGACAGACAACCAGAGGCAGATGAGTAGATGTCCGATGTTGCTCCCGTATGTCCTAGTCTCTGATACAATAGATGAATGTCGGGTTCATTCAGTCCCTATCGGTCTCCTGTACCATGTGAGAGTGCTGCATTGTGAGAGAGTGTGGGGTTCATTCCCTATCTGTCAGTATCTTTTACAGTTTGAGAGTGTGGTGTTCATTCTGTACGTGTCAGTCTCTGGGAGAGTGTAGGGTTCGTTCTGTTCCTGCTGGTCCCTGCTGGAGTGTGAGAGTGTGGATTTCATTCGGCATCTCTCTGTCTCCTCTACAGTGTGAGAGTGTCAGTTTCATTCTGTGCGTATTCGTCTCTAGTATAGTGTGAGAGTGTGGGGTTCATTCTGTACCTGTCATTCTCTTGTATAGTGTAATAGTGTGGATTTCATATTGTACCTCAGACTCTTCTACAGTGTGAGAGTGTGGGGTTCATTCTGTACCTGTCATTCTCTTGTATAGTGTAACAGTGTGGATTTCATATTGTACCTCACAGTCTCTCTACAGTGTGAGTGTTTGGGATTCATTGTGTATCTTTCCGTCTCTGATATAGCGTGAGACTGACGGAACATACTTTTTCTTTTTGCTTTTGTCCCATAAATCTGACATTAAATATCGTGTAGAATTAGCTGCATTTTTTTATTCAAACTACATTTTGCACAACTATATCAAGCTACCTCCAGATAACACTAGATGTATTATACATACTGACAGCTGAACGAAAGTAGTTATATTGGAATAGCACTGCAAAAGTCATTCAGGCGGAAATAGGACTACCGGCCGACAATGTCAATGTTCACTCCTAATTATTAACATACGCTATTGCATTAACTTCAGTAGTTCTAGATTCGCAACGGCTCTACACTATTCAGTTATGTAACTGTGTTCGTAGTAGTTGAAACAATAACGGAATGCGGAGTGAAGAATAACAGCTGTAGAGAAAGGTAGATGATAAGGTGTAACATCACAAGTAGGCAGATTGTGAAGCCAACAGTACATCATGTAATACTAATTCTATAATAACTGTTGTAATTGAGCCCCGTAATACGTGCTTTCTGAGTGATATCGGATTCACTCCTGTATGGTTTCAACTTTTTCCCCGAAAATGGTGGAAACAGCGTAGTTTTGAGTATTTTCAGGCTGCTGTTCGCAGATACTCGACAAATAAAGGACTAAACGTTTCCAGAAGGTATATCAGGATATGGAATTTGGATTCTTATGAATTCATGCCTGACATTGAAGGCAGAAGTGTGCTTGCACATCACATCCTCCTAATGTTAATGTTACTGTGTCCTTTTGGCATAATGGCCGGGCTGCGCACAACGCTTCATGTTTATGCAGGCAAGTGTTTCTATAGATCCAGCAGAGCTACCTGATCTGGCATTCAGTACCGTCAGCCAACAGAATCAGATCTCAATTCGGCTGCTAAATTTCCCACCGAACTGGGCCCTTACCTTCAGAGATCTGTCCATGTGATTTCCGGGATCCCTCTGGTCCACCATTGTACTTCACATTCCACCATTTGATATGGATCTCCTGGCCTTATGTAGACATTTTGTCTGCATTTTGTCTGCAATTGTGCATTGCCATGTTCCCTCCAGATTTAAAGGGGAAAGTTCCTCGTTTGACATCTATCTGTGATCTTATAGAACATAGAAAAGTGCAGCACATTACAGGCCCTTCGGCCCACAATGTTGTGCCCACCCTCAAACACTGCCTCCCATATAACGCCCCCCCACCTTAAATTCCTCCATATACCTGTGTAATATTCTCTGAAACTTCACTAGTGTATCTGCCTCCACCACTGACTCTGTCAGTGCATTCCACGCACCAACCAATCTCTGAGTAAAAGACCTTCCTCTATTATCCCCCTTTTACATTCCACCACTTACCTTCAAGCCATGTCCTCTTGTACTGAGTAGTGGTGCTCTGGGGAAGAGGCGCTGGCTGTCCACTCTGTCTATTCCACTTAATATCTTGTACACCTCTATCATGTCTCCTCTCATCCTCCATCTCTGCAAAGAGTAAAGCCCTAGCTCCCTTAATCTCTGATCATAATCCATGCTCTCTAAACTAGGCAGCTTCCTTGTAAATCTCCTCTGTACCCTTCATGACTTTTGAAATTTCAAACATCAACCATACCCTCTTCCCATCCAAGGAAAACAAATTCTCACAGGGCGAATAATACTCGAATATTAATTAATATCCTATCAGAATATTAATTAGGAATGATTACCTTTTGAGGTGAATGTAATTCAGCCTCGCCCCCCTGCCCTATACAGACGGTGTTTGCAAGATGGCTGAACTCTGTCATAGTGCATTGCGAGTAGGCAGAAGCTGCGAGCTCCCGTGACAGTACGTAAAAGGACCCTGCGATCAGAAAAGCAGCCTGTTGTTGTGAGTTGTACATACGATGTCGGAGATTTAAACATCTCTTTGCAATGTAACATAATCCCACAGAACTCTCGATAACGAAGTTACTGTTCCTACAGCATTGACCAGAAATGAGGTATGATTTTCGTTACAGGGAGAGCTCCTTTCGGCACACGGGGTGGAATGGCAGAACAACCCACTGTGAGTGAAATCGCATTCCCAGTACACCAATCCCATCCAGCCACAGTCCTGGTCCCGGATCTGGTGGGAGTTGTTCCTGGAATATGGCACCGGCTCTTGCTGCTCCACATCCAAGAGCAAATGTTCCATTCTGAACGTGAACAGGGACCCAGTCTCAGATGGACATAAATGCCACAGATATGGCTCTGACACTGAATACGGTAACTTCCCTATCACCCATCGCATCTTTCCTCTTTCTGTCACCTATCAGGGACCCATCAGGGCACACGTGTATTGCAGAAGCTGAAGGATATTTTCAAGATGAAGTCTGAACAGTTGGCACGAGTGGCATAGGCAAACTGAGTAAGAGCATCACGCAGTGAGTATATAGGGTTAGGAAAGTGACTGAAGATAAGGACCTTCAAGGTACTTAACTCCGGATTATTTCTGCGGGCACGAGCTAGCGCAAGTAGGGATGGTATGAATGAGTGGCTGAGGTGATGATGGTGCCGGCTGCAGTGTTTCAAGTCCTTAGGTCATTACAGCAATATTTTTTGGGGGAATGAGTGATTCGTGCAAAAGGGACGGGTTGCATCTGAACTTGAGGGGAACTAATATCCTGGCCAGAAGGTTAGATAGTGCTTATCGAAGGTTTAAACTAATTTTCCCGTGCGCTAGGAAACAGAGCACCAGATCAAAAAAAAAAAAAGAAGGAAGGTCGATGTATGGCAAAGTATCGGAGGGCAAAATTCAATTAAGAATGTATGATGATTTGAAATGAGCTTTTAATGCGATGAGTAGACTACAGAGCCCAGACTGAGAGCGGACCAAGAATGGATGATGACTGCAACAGGTTTTCGTAAGTTTAGAGAACACAGAAGTCGAGGTTAAAGAACGTGGAGTTGCACTTCTAATCAGGGTCAATATTACAGCTGCCTTCAGGGGATACATATTAGAGGGTCCAGGCACTGATCCTATTTGGATAGAACTGAAGAATAATAAAGGTGAAATAATACTGTTGGCATAATGCTGTTAAACCCCAGGTAATACCCAACGAGACTTTGGAGAACAGATATGCAAGCATTAACGAAATTAAAAATATTAGGGTTGCTCTCATGGGGAGATTAACTTTCCTCATATAATCAGGAATATTCTTGGTGCAATGGCTTAGTTGGGGCAGAAATTGTTAAGTGCATCTAGGAGGGTTTATTACGCCAGTATGCAGACTGCCCAATGAGAGAGTCTGTACCGGGGCTGTTATTGAGTAAAGAACCGGTACAGTTGTTTGACACTTCAGAGGGTGATCAGTTAGATAGCACTGATTAAAGCTCATTAACTTTCAGATTGCTATAGATTAAGATAGGTATGATACGTGTGGGAATGTCTTCACTTGTACAAGGAAAATTATGAGGACATTCTGCAGAAACTATGAGGAGTTAATAGGGAATAATTTTATTATCAGGCAATTCCACATTAGACCTGTGGAGATATTTCAAGATCAATTGCACAGAGTACAGGAAGGGGTTGGTCCTGTTAGAAGGAAGTGTCTAATGGAAATAAAAGAGGACCTTGGATGCCCAGAGAGGTGATGGCTTTAGAAAAGGAGAAAATGAAAAAAAAAAACTGCAAAGCTTCGGAACAGAACACATGAGGATAAGAAGGGAACCCGAAATGAACGACAGAAGGGAATCAGGAACGCTACGCGGTGCCGGGAAATGTCCTTGTCAAGCACGATTAAGGTGAATGCCAATGCTTTCAATACATCGGCAGTAAGCGGACAACCAGGGATAAAGGAGAGAACATTTGCGTGGCTGTGGACACTGTGGGTGAAGTACTAAACGAATACTTTGCTTCAGCTTTGATAGAGGACCTGGAGATCAGTGCTGTGTGTGAAAATATGTCAGAGACTTTAAAGGTCAAGGGGGAGGAAATTTGGGTCTCCATACGTATACATTGGGTATGTTTGTATTCCGTTATTTATCATACTGTGCTATTTTGTTATGGTACATTTCATCGGGACTAATAACCATTTCACTCCTGTTTACACTTGTGTGTAATGGAAATGACTTTAAAGAAAGCATTGCCATGTCCGAAACTGGATCAGAGATGGATTTTTAAAGGCCCTGTAATCATTTACTGTTTTAACATGTGCACGCACAGCCATTGCTCAAGCTGGAGCATTTTAAGCGCCAAGAAAACTGCGAGACGATTTAAACGAAACACAAATTGTTGGAGAAACTCAGCAGCCAGGCAACATCTATGGAAAAGAGTACAGTGGAAGGGTCTGCCCGAGATACTTCAGGAAGACTGGAGAAAAAGAAAAAGCTACTGAGAAGAGTTAAAAGTTGGGGTAAGGGTCGGAAAAAACACATTGTGATATGAAAAACCAGGAGGTGGGGAGGTGAAGTAATGAACTGGGAATTTGAATGGTGAACACGACGAAGAGCTGCAGAAGGGTAAATCTGATAGGAGAGGACAGAAGGCCATGGAAGAGAGAAACGTGGTGTCAATTAAAAGTAAATGGCGATGGTCTGTTAGGGAGATAATGTAAAAGAGGCAAACGACTCAATGTTCCAATGAAAAATGCGTTTAAAGGACCTAGAAATGAACGTGAGAAGTTGTTGGCGAGTTCGATTAAGGCAAACCTTAATGCGTTTACCAGCGAGCGGGAGATTGTGAGGAGAGCATTAAAGAGGCTGGAACTTGTCCACGTTCAGAAAGAAGATGCGCAGGAACCTCCAAAAAAATGTTGGGATTGTTAATTCTCCAGCGCTATCCGGGATACACCACTGATTACTACGGGAAGCGAGATTGATGCGCCTTTGGCGATGATGTTTGTGCCCTCAATGGCCAGATGAGTAGTTGCCGATGATTGGAAGATGGCAGATTATTCCTTTGTTCAGGAAAGTAAGTAGGGCAAACTTTGGGAATTATACAGCAATGAGTCCTGTTTCGTTGGTAGGCAAATCATTGGAGTAGATTCGTTGTGTTAAAGAGTTCAATGTAGAAAGATGTACAGTTGTTTTGATTTGGTAGGCCATTTGAAGCTGAACACAAATGCAACTTCAGCTGCGGGTTTCATGAGCGAAGTTGAAGTTACGGCAAATTAGCTTATTTTGGATATCATGTGTTTACTTGCATAACGAAGCTGGCGCTTTTCATTTGATCAACTGATCTAAAAATCATGATGATTTCAGTTTGTACTCAGTATCCGATGCTTCTAACTAAAGTGCCCAACAATAATCAGCCAGCATTGATTGATTTCAGTCACCCTGATACCTTTTCTCCGTTGCCGCAGTGCCCTGGTGAAAGTTGTCACCATGCTCGCCACTGACTGTGCCAAGATTTGCAATTAGGAAATTTAAATGGAATGCAAAAAAAGGAATATTTACTGACATCTTGCCCTTCGTTATTTTGTATGTTTGAAACATGTTGTCAACCAGCTGCACGTAGTTTGGTGTTCTCCAGTTGCCAAGAAGGTTTTCAACATCCCAGAACGCCATCCGTGCAATGTTCTCCTGTTCCACTAGAGATACTTTCAATTCCCCGTCCTTCATTCCCCTATGACCCTCCCCACCGTCCTATTTCGCTTCGTCCTCTAATCCCTTCCGTCCCTAATTTTCTCCTTCCTCTAATTACCTCCCTGTCAAAACCTTCCTTTGGACCGCCCCTATCCTCGTCGTTAACCACTCCTCCTCCTCCACTCCCTTCCCCATCTCTTCTCCGTCAGCCTCTCGCCCCACTACATCCCTACCAGTCTCCCTCAACTTCCACTCTCCCTGAAACCGTACCGGTCTCCATGACGCCCAACCTCCAGTATACCCCTCTCCATCTCCGTCTTTCGTCGCTCCACGTATGACTTTCCTAGTCACTAGCAACTCTTCACTTTCCTACGACCATCCTCTTCTCCCTAACCCCCACGCTCCCCAGCACCCTGTCTATCTGCGTAACCTCTCCCTCCCGCACACTAATCTTCGTCACTGTCTTCCTCTACCTCCCTAATATCTTTACCCGTCTCAGTCACCGCTCCCTCCTGCACCCCCCCCCCCCCCCACCAGTCTCCGTCCAGGCCAAGCCACCTCTTTAATCTTCGCTGTCTCTGTCAACTCCGAAATGCCCATCTCCTTTATTTCTGCCCTTCCCTGCACCACCCACGACTCCATCACCCCATCCTTCTCCATCTCCCACCCCGTCTAAGTCACCCCTCCCTCCAATAAACCTTTCACTGTTCAGGTTACCCATCACTCCTGCCCCCATCGTTGACTCTCCCGTCTCCGTCACGCCTTCCCTTCCATTCATCCTGCACGAATCTCTCACACTTTCACTCCCTTACGCCCTTTCCATCTCTGTGGAACCCGTCCTTCTCCAACGCTACTCATCGTCTCGTTACCATCTCCCTTCCGTCAATGTGGCCCCTCACTCCACTGTGTTTCACCCTGTCACTGACATCCCTCCCCTTCCCTAACCTCGACCATGTAACCATTAATCCCTCGGCCAACTACGCTAGAGCTTACCTCCATCAGTCTCTTATCCCATATGCCGCACCACTTCCCCTTTAACCCTTCCCTTCCCTACGCCTGACAATATCACTATCACCTCTCACCCCATTATGCTCCTATATGTCTCCATCTTGCCCTCTAGAAGAAATTGCAGTCTCACTCTGTTCTGTTCTTTTAGAACAGTGTCAGGGTGGCATATGTTTCTGTCCTTTAATACTCCTCCAGTTCTAGCCGTTAAGGGAGGAGTTCAGTGCTAGGTGTGTCCGGTCCGAGTACTCATTTCAAAGTGCTGAGAGGTTTATAGGTCCGTGACCTGACAGTAAGGGTCTCTAGATATTGTGAAGTCCACTGTGTCTAGTCAACTGCTGACTGATTTGTACGATCTCATTTGCAGTGCGTGTTGATAGGAGAGATGCATTCTTCCCTTCGTCACTATGCTGAGTTGTATCAATTTTGTCCCTGTACTGTTGTGTTTGGTTTCTATTTGTCCCACTTCCTGCTGTGTAATGCTGGAGTTACTGGGCTGTGTATACACAGTCCATACTGTTGTTTATTGCAGGTCTGCGTTCCTCCAGTTTGCCGCTGTGGTGTGTACACAGCAAACTGAGCGTGGACTGTGCAGGGTGGTGTTTTCACTGTGCAATATGCGGTTCTACATTTCTTTATCTGCACAGTAAATGTCTGGAACTGGAAATCAGTGGCTCCAGAGTGCAAAGCTGCGTTCTTTGGGAACGGTGTTCCTCCATATTTGGTGCTTTATTAAGTCAGTTCTGTGGGTTTGTCATCGAGGGCAGAACAGACTGAGGTTCATATTATTGTTAGATTTCTGTTCATTGTAGCTGTTGCATAGGTTTCTGATCACCCAGAACAAAACCAGTTAAGTATCGATGCATAATAAGAATTTCTACCCTTGAGTTTCTATTATATAAGAGCATAAGGCTTAGAATTCCATTTTAATATCTCTATTTTTTTCCCTTTCTGGGCCCTTTCGAAGACCCTGAACTGGGTTTGTATGCTGCCTGCGGTTCCTTGCTGGAATGAGAACCAATATCAAAGTTTCACGACTGGCATTATTCGGCACACCAAGGGCGTTGCCGCAGAGCTTCGCTCGCCTTCGGAGGTTCGAGATTTAGTTGCACTGGAGACGGAGAATCGGAGGTCGGTGTCGAGGCTGGAGATTGGTTTGTCGTGGGAGATAGCAGTTCTAAGTTTGTGTGCCCAGAGAGACCCGAGTTCTTTGGGCGCAGATCTCGGGGAAAAAAAAAACTAACGATGCAACCGACTTTTATCTCATAAACCTGCGATTTTCCTCTCGCTGCGGAACGGAGACACCCTTCTTCCTTCTTGGGGAGAGAGAGAAACGGATATGTTGAATACCGGGTGAACGAGCATCTTTGGTGTACTGCAAGTCTGTGTGTTTGCTGTTGCTTTGCTCACGCTTGAGTGCTCGGTGGCCGATGCCGATGCTTTTTCTTTTGCCGGCGTGGGGGAGGGGATCGTTGTTTGCTGCCGCTTACGCGTGGAGACTTTGGGATTCTAACATTTGAATGTCTTTTATACTTTGGGGGCCTCTATTTTTCGTGAATGGTTGCGAAGAAAAAGGATTTCAGTATGTATATTATATGAATTTCTCTATCATTACATTTACCTTTGAAATCTTGAAACTTTTGAAACATGGGAGCAGAACTTATCGATTTAGCCCATCGAGGCAACTCATCCATTCCATCATGGTTGATTCCGAATCTCGCTCCTTCCAAACTCCTGCCTTCTCTCCATGAAATTTGATGCTCTGACGAATCAGCAAACTGCCAGCTTTTGCTTTAAATTTATCTGCGGACTTGGGCTCTAATTTATCTGCGGACTTGGGCTCTGCACCTGTCTGTGGCCGAGTATTCCACACATTCGCTACTGTCTGGATAAGAAAAAAGTCTTCCTTCCGTCCTTTGTAAAAGTTAGCCCCTCAATTCTGAGGTTGTCCCCTTTAGTTCTGGACACCCCCTTCCACTAGAAATATCCTCTGCACATCCACCCTATCCGTGGCTGTGCAGGACATTTTCTGTCTAGATGTTGTAAAGAGCTGTCTCCTCAGAACATGCTGCCAAACAGTTGCAAAGATCTCTGACCTTACAGTCCAGTGCTAGCTCTTGCCGAGTTCTCTGCCCTTGGGGCATGGTGCTGGTTGTACTAAAGGTCTCTACACTAATATTACGATGCCGCTGTCGTAAAGATCTCTATCCTTACAGAAGGTTGTCATTTGTTGTAAACATGTGTACCTTGCGGTGCGGGGCCAGCTGTTGTAAAGATCAATGGCCTTACAGAAATTTGTCGACTATTACTGAGATGTCTGTCTTTAGTCTGGTGCCAGCTCTTTTAGATGTCTGTGTTCTTACCACATCGTGCATGATGTTGCAAAGGCTTATGCTATTGGAACGCAATGCTGATGGTGTATTTTTTATCACAGTTACAGTGCAAAACTGGGATCGTCCAGATATTGGTATTCAGTGTTATGTTTTGAAAATATTCTACTGTTGTATTGGAGCCTTGTACTGGTCTGTGCCCTTACTGGCTGGTGCAACCTCTAGAGGCTGGGTATGCTTGGAATACAGTGTAAGAAAATTTACATTTGTGCGCCCTTATGACATAAACTGATCTTGCAGGCACAGATAGTTTACAATTCTCCTGAAGATCGGACTAAGTGTTGATATCATTGGAAGCCACGAGATCACTGTGGGTGGGGTAGATCATCCAGCCCATCAAACCCATACTAGCTCCTGCTACAACATTCCTACCGTCCAGTTCCCCCACTTTCTTCCGACAGCTTGACAGGTTAATTTTCCCTGAAGAAAGTGCACAGTTCCTCTTTGAGCACTCTGATTGTTTGTTCACCCAACCCTACAGCCACTGTGTCCCAGTCGAGAACCACTGTAACAGGCCCCATTGTTCCTTTGCCCACTGGGCCTCAATTCTTTGAGCAATAAACTGTGAACAGTACAGCTCAGGAACAACCCCCTCTGCACACTGTCTGTGTGCTGACCATGAGGAAACTTTATACTACATGTTTGCCTGGATGTTGTCTGTGTCCCTAGTGGACTGATTCCCCCACAGGATTTGCACATCTTAATGCACAAAACCATCTCCTCCTCAGTATCTGTACGTCTGAAAATATCACTACATCACATCCCTGATCTCGCTTTCCTCCATGTCATTCTCCTCTGTGAACATCAACGAATGCAAATGAATAAATTTGTACATCACATGCTAACCCTGTCAGCAGGCATAGACTCCATTTTTGTTCTTGCTTTGTCCTGAGCTCTCCCAGTAAACTGTTGTTTTTCACTGTATACATACATTGCTTTGGGACTCAAGTTAATCCTCTTCACGGTGATCATAGAACATAGATACTTTCCGCCTACAATGTAGTACCAACCATGTAACCTGATCTACAGCCTGCGTAGGATTTACCTAGCGCACAACCATCTATTTTCCCAAACTCGATGTACTATCGAATAGGTTCTTAAAAAGCCGTATTGTATCCGCTTTCACCACTGCTGCCCGCAGCGCATTCCAAGTACCCACGACTCTCTGTGACATATCCTGCTGACTGCTCACTCTTCTGATTCACAGTGTGACTTGTGTCCGGGTTCCTATATGTTCCTACAAAATCCTATATAGTTTCAGCTTCGAAGCTTACATATGACTCGGCTTAATTATTGACCTAAATACCATATCATCCTTAGTTCCTGAATGACCCATCATTCTCTAATTTCATCAAAGCAATGGGCAAGTACTGAAGTCTGACAGGATTGACGGTAAGAGACTCACACATGTCAGACATAACACCGGCACCCAGAGTACTCTGTGCGATTCCAAACTAATTCTTCTGTAATTAGTCTTCTCCAAATTTGCATTTATTCGACTGCAGATCTAGTCTATTCCTTATCAGTAACCTTTTGAAAATCTCCAGAATTCCCAATGGAACTCCAATCATCGCTAAGCTTTTTTCCCAATACCAGGTCAAGTGTCTCTCCCTCCGTTGTGGTCCATCTACATGCTATTTCCGGAAAACGTCCTGAAAACATCGAACTCGTAAAGCCCCACCCAGGCCTCAGTAGACGGGGATTTCCAGTCATTCACCGCAGATTATTCACCCACTATATTATTCTTACATCAGCCCATAAACTGCTGACATATCGGTTCTTCTCTCTTGCGGGATATTGGGAGGGCTACTAGTATAATCCCGTAACAGCGGACTTCATCTTTCTTATTATTGAGCTCACCCCACCTAGGCATACTGGTTGAGCCTGTGGGATGACCTTGCCCCTGTGTCGTACTGCCTGATCAGCAAGGGAGCTGCCCAAACTGCTATACCTCACTGTGAATTGTCCGAATCATCTCAATCCCGCAATGTGCAGCTACCAGTCCTGCCCTTTTAGCACCGGATATATGTAATGGCTCTAAATGTGTCTGCCTTAACTGTTAGCCACACTGCTATGAAATAAACACACATCTGGCCCGCGGGACCACCATGATCATAAACGCATGGCGCAACTTCGACTTCACTTTGGCATTCCTCGTCCGCGTCTCTATTTTCCGCTCAATGCTACTTGCTGAATTGTAGCATTGGTCTCCCTACACACCACATACTCCCCTCTCCCGGCATGCCACAGATTAAGCTTCTCCCCAACGCAACTCCCGCAAAGTTCCCTGTGAGAGAAATTATCCCCCCTTCAGTACAGTTTTCACCCATCCTCCATCTATCCTGGCAGAGAGCACCGTGATCTGTGTTACTGATACCCTCCTTTTTGCACCAGATTGTTAGCCACGCATTTCACCGTAGTACCTCATCATCTCTTACCTCGGCAATCTTGTGATATCAGAGGTAATCGGAAGTCAAAACCCCGGTGTTACTAAGTTCTCAGCCTATAAACCCTCTCGACCATTCAGTTGATAGCTTGAAGGATCTAGGGTTCGCACAGTACAGGACCCCCTGTTACTCCACATTGCGACGGAAATTTCCCAGTTATACATACTCTGTAGTGTAGTTACATTTTTCATTGTGTATCACCTCACTCTTTTCCGGATGGAAAATCCATGTGCCACTATTCATCCCACCTCTGCACCGTGTCGATATCCGATTGTAATCTATGAACAGACTCTACACTATCAAACAAAAAACATCCCCTCGTTATTTAGAGATGCAGCAGGAACAATGAGCGGCTGCGCCTGCATCTCAATTTAACTATAGCCCATTGGCAGGACAATTTATAATAAACGATTAATCCCCTGTTTTTGGTCTTGGCAGAAACCCGCAGGTGTCAGGAGGAGGATGAACAAAACTCTTTACAAAGGGAACCGGAACTGAACTCCGATTACCAGCGTCCCGAGCTGGAATAGTGTCACTCTAGTGCCACGTGGCGCTCAAACCTGCAACTCACCAACCCGCATATCCAGTTCCTCTTTCAAGTCGTTTACAAAAATCAGAAAGAGCATGGTTACAGAACAGATCACCTGGAAACCCCCATTTAGTGTTAGTCCCTTATTCTCTGGGCAAGATAATCCCAAATTCAGTAAGCCGAGTTACCATCAATCCTTGGCATCCTATCATGCTGCCTGACTATATTTCTAGGACTCTTGACGAACGCCTCACTCAATTCCATTATACAAACGTCCGCTTATCTCGTCAGCATCAACACATACAATCAATAATCTGTCCGTAAATGTTGGTTTTGAGTAACCTTTCGGCAACCGGCTTGCGTAAATTCCAAATGATCTCAGCCATTGTTCAATAAATTATCATGTCAAGGTTTCTGATTTACAATACCTCACTGTTCTTGTCATGGTTTGTTCGCTGCTTCATGTCCAGGGTCGACGCCGTGTTGGCACGGCCGAATATCACTTAGCTATGGACTAGATTTATATCATATATGCTCTAATGTTGTTTTCTTGGGTATGTCCTTAGGTTGTTCAGATCTCTCTCTCTCTCTCTCCTCCTCTCTCTCTCTCTCTCTCTCTCTCTCTCTCTCTCTCTCCTCTCTCTCTCTCTCTCTCTCTCTCTCTCTCTCTCTCTCTCTCTCTCTCTCTCTCTCTCTCTCTCTCTCTCTCTCTCTCTCCCTCTCTTTACCTACCTCCTCCCCCCCAAAAAAAAACACCCTCTCTCTATGGTTATTTGTCATCATCTGTAAAGCAGTGAAAATTTGCCATTGCAAGTTCAGAAGGGGACAACAGGTAGAGAGCAAGGAGATAAAGAGAATGAAAGGAAAAACGTATTATGCAGGAGCTGGTGTGATTGATTCAGACCAAATTATACTCTAGATCAAGCAGTTTTATCACAACCCCAAAAGGCAAGGGAAATACTTGGGAACTCCATCTTCGACTTAATCGCGAGGGAATGGAAGGTGCAAAGGGGATTTCCCTGAGCTACTGAACCCAGTGATGCCGTCGGGATCAGCAGGAAACAGCGATTTTATAGTTTTCAGGCAATACACAAAAAACTGCTGGAGGAATTCAGCAGGACAGGCACCATCCATGGAAAGTTGTTTCGGGCCGAGACATTTCAATTGGATTTGTGTGAGTTGATTTGTATTTCGACCTTCTGCATATTTTCCCGTGTTTGTTTCCAAGCTCTGTTCATCAGATTGTTTACATTTACCCACAATTAGTTATACAGACTGGGAGCACAGAGGAAGTTGAATTTTAATCATTTTAAAACAGTTATTTCTCACGTTTCATGGGTTTCAAAATTCGGTTCAGTGGGGTACGTCACTGCATATTTGAGTTCCCCCTCGGAATTTGCTCTGGGTTAGGGTGTAAATACACGTGTTGGTGCAAGAACTGAGAACTTGCAGTATTGCCGCAATCTTTTCTGTGATGTAACGTGGATCGGAAAGAGAATAACCAAAAGTCATTGAAATCCGTCTATAGATATAAAATACCACCTGAGTTATCCACAACAATATGAAACTACCGCTTATGCTGAAGAGCAAAACAATGGATTTGCGTCGATTCTCCATCTCCCGGTCCTTGTCATTTTCTCCACACTTTTGTCCCCGGAGCCTCATGCGGGCTCGACTGGCCGCTAGAATCCGCCTGACAGTCAGAATATTGAACAGCAAAATCAGAAAAAATGCGATACAAGGGGTTGAAACGCGGTGAAATATCACAAATGTTGCCCATGAATGAGAGTTTTTGTAGCTCGCGGTATGAACACAGTACCAGGGAACACCATCAATTATTACCAAAGGTTCGTATATAAAGCTCCAGGGAACACACTCCAAACAGGCCAGCACACTCACTGTCCCGATAACCACAGCCGCCGTTCTCTCGGTGCAATATTTTGTTTTCAGCTTCTCACAGCAAATAGCCACAAATCGATCGACGGTGAAAGCAACAGTCAGCCAGACGGAGGTCGCAGTGCTGGCAAAAATCAGCCATCTGCCGAATCTGCAGACAGGAGTGATGGACAGGAATGATCCGGGAAAATAAATATCAGCAGTCCACCTTAGCAGCGGATCCGAGATAACGACCAGGAGATCGGCCGCGGCCATTCCAATCAGGTAGCGAGTGACGCATTTGGAGAGACCGCACTTTCCGCGGGTCAGGATCACAATCGCCACCAAGTTCACTGGAAGAGAGAGAGATAACAGCAAGATGAGAAAATACTGAGCAGAAGCCAATGCAGCAGTGTGAGGGGATCCCGTAATATTTCAACATTATTGTTGCAGTTAGCGGCCGAGAGAGTGCACAGAGCTGGCGAGGCAAACAAGGAGTTTAAAGAGTAAAACAAGTTCAATAAGATCTGAATATGGATTCCTTACTGATTTCAGAAATGTGAAGTAGCAGCTGAAAGATAAAATAGGGTAACTATCTCTTCAGTGTCAATACTGTTTGGAACATTTTCTACCGGTTCCTTACGCGTCTCGTATGGATGGGCAGATCTACATTACTGGACCATTAGCTTCCAGGGTACTACCTGTCATAACACCGGCGGATGGATGGAAAATATGAAATGCTGGAAACACTGATCCAGACAATCCAGATTATGTGGAAAAACAGTTAAATTATTTCACGTCGGAACTGCTTTCAGAGAGCCATCTTTCCACACAAGCTGCTTGGGGATTGGAGTTTTCAGCTTTCCCTGAGATTGTTTCCCAGTCCACCATTTGCCACCTCACTGACTTTACAACAGAACTTTGACTGATTCCAATAGATACAGCGCTGTCTGTCACAACCTCACAGACAGACATGACGCCTCCCGTTGAATCCATCACACGAAGGCGGGCCAGAGGAATTCAACGACAAGTATAAAAGAATAAATTTCCCATTGTTGGTAACTGTGAAGTAACACGTCGGTTGTGGCATTTGGTTCATCAAGCTCTTTATTGTGTTGCCCATCAACGGCTTCACACGCAGTTATACAGCACACGTTTATCAAACATCGTCAGGTTTCATGCTACAACACCGAATTCCTTATATTTGATAAAGTGTTATTAAATATTTGATTGTTACATTGAACTCTGACAACTGCTCGCATACAAGTGCACACACACACACACACACACACACACACACACACACACACACACACACACACACACACACACACACACACACACACACACACACACACACACACACACACACACACACACACACACACACACACACACACACATTGGTATAATCTCCGCAGTCTGTATAAACACAATATTTACAATTACAGTGCAGCTGCTTCAAGACCCAAAGCACAGAGACATGAACATCCCGTCACTGAACAGAAACCGCTGTAACAACGCTGTCTAACCCGCTGAATTCCACAACGCTGGCCGATTCGTTGTATTTCTGAGGCGGTATGTTTTTCGATCCAGATGCCGGAATCCACATATCGGTGTTTCCATTCCACGCCTGAAATGGGGAACAGTGGGACTGACAGGCTTTAGCGGGAATAAGCGACAGAAGAAACAATCCCAGCATCGGAATTAGACTTCATTTCCCAACAACGACAACTGACAGTGCAGCTTACCGGGAATTCCAAATGCCGAAATAAAAGGATAGTAAACTTTTCGTATCCGCCTGATGACTGGATACACCATTTCAGTGACAATCTGTGACTTCTGTTGCTCCTGGATTCACAGCTCCGCAGACACTCTGAGCGGATACATTCGAAAAGTCCATGATTTATACGGAGGATCGCTCTCCGGAGATAGTTTCTTCGTTACAGTTACTTGAACAAACAATTTAATTAACACCATTGTGTCTGATGTACGTTCAATTCATTGAGTATAATTACATCAAATGTATTGGGACATTACCTCAGTAGAGTATCGGTTAGCAATAAGCACTGTGTGTTCACGTACAAAGAGAGTGCTTTCTCACAGAGCAATGACACTTACAGTAGCTTTGTGTGTCCTATCCAGACAGACATCAAGATCTCTCAGATCCTCCAGACTGCCGTCAGTCTTCCCAAAGTCAGAGTAAAATTTTCAGAGAAATTTTCACATCCTGCAATGTAATCTATATAATTAAAACAGTTGTTTAATAGCTTTAAACAGCATTCTTTCAAATTTATTGTGATGAACAATGCGAATAAAAGTGACGCCTTCGCTTTTCCTATATCTCTAAGCTTTAAGGGAAGCTCATTACTAACGACAAAAGATATTATCAACAATCAAGAAGAGATGAAACTTATTCGTTTCAGTTCAACCTTTCGCAGGCTGGCAGATATGCCATGTTATTATTCTGCAGAAAACAAAAAAATAGCAGTTTCCATGGATTTTCTAATATTACATGAATGTGGATACTACTCAAGTAACAGAATAATAAAATAAACCGAATTACCGACTTCGAGCACTGGTGTTTCTTGTGTGATCTTCAATGGAGGGTAAAGTGTACAAAGCCGCAGCTTTCCCCTTTGTTTCCCAACAAATAGAAAGTAATTTCTTACAAAGATTTTGATGGCCCTGAATTAAAGCATTTTCTGTCATGCATCAGAATCTGAGGGGCAGCTTGGACTACAACTGAGGCCTTACGCCCAGAGGAACAGCCTCTGCGGTAATTGATAGAAAACATAGGAACATAGAAAACCTGCAGCACAATACAGCCCCTTCGACCCACAAAGTTCTGCCGAACATGTCCCTACCTTAGAAACTACTAGGAATACCCATAGCCCGCTATTTTTCTAAGCTTAATTTACCTATCCAAAAGTCTCTTCAGAGACCCTAACATATCCGGCTCCACCAGCGTTGCCGGCAGCCCGGTCAACAGACGCACCACTATCTGAGTAAAACAACTTACTCCTGATACCTCCTCTGTACCTGCTCCCCAGCACCTTAAACGTGTGTCCTTTTGTGGCAACTATTTCAGCCCTGGGAAAAACTGACACGATCAATGCCTGTCATCACCTTCTATAACGCTATCAGGTCACCTCTCATCCTCTGTCGCTCTAAGGAGAAAAGGCCGAATTCACTCAACCTATTCTCACAAGGTATGTTCCAAAATTCACGCAAAATCCTTGTAAATCTCATCTGCGACCTTTCTTTGGCCTCCTCATCTTTCCTGTAGTGAGGCGACCAGAACTGAGGACGGTACGCCAAGTGGGTCCAACAAGGGTCCTATGTAACTGCAAGATTACCGCTTGGCTCCTAAATTCAATTCCACGATTGATGTAGGCTAATACACCGTATGCCTTATTAAGCACAGTGTCAACCTGCGCAGCTGCTTTGAGCGTCCTATGGACTCGAACTCCAAGATCCCTCAGATCCTCCACAGTGCCAACAGTCTTACCATTAATGCTATAATCTGCAATCATACTTGACCTACCAAAATCAATCACTTCACACTTAGGCAACACACACACAATGCTGGTGGAACGCGGCAGGCCACGCAGCATCTATAAGGAGAAGACCTGTCGATGTTTCAGGCCGAGATCCTTCGTCAGGGCTCAGAAGACTTAATGCTTCACCCGATAGATGCTGCCTGGCCTGCTGCGTTCCACCAGCATTTTGTGTGTGTTGCTTGAATTTCCAGCATCTGCAGATTTCCTCGTGTTCACTTCACACCTATCTGGGTTGAACTCCATCTGCCACTTCTCATCCCAGTAAGCATCCTATCAACGTCCCGCTGTAACCTTTGACAGCCCTCCACAGTATCCACAAACAGTCCAACCTTTCCGTCATCAGCAAGCTTAATAACCCATCCCTCCACTTCCTCAGCCAGGTCACTTACAGTGATGCAATGTAATGATAATGTCTGTATAACTGAGGCGTGGCCTCTGGTATGTGGTTCGGGTACTGGTATGGGCTGCAATGAAAGTAATTTTTATTTTTTCTTGCTCTTTGATGATTCAGCAAATTTGGAAATTCGCAGGAAAATGAGACACAGTACACATCTTGAAGATTATTAAACTACAACTATATCGGCATGACATGAGATATACTAGCCAGCCACTTGTAAAGACTATGTGCAAAGAATGACTATCGGCCACTCAGCGATCCGATCCACATTCTGCTGGAGAGAACCCAGTTCCTGACAGCTAATTCCATCATTCTCTGTCTTTGTATCCCTCTCTGAATCTCACTCCCTGTCTTCCCTCTCTCCCCATGTCTGCTTTTCTTGTTTACTTGTTAACCCTGTTTAACATGAGTGCACGTTTGTACACAAGTGGAGAGGCTTTTTCTCTGTCATAACAAAGCTGTTGAATTAGAAAGAAGCAAGGGACGGATTTTAAAATATTTGATTACAACCGAAGCTGTGCACAGAGCACGGTTATACAGACTGCACCAGATATAGCAGCTGATGCTGCTCCGTTGTGTATAAAGAGGGTGAGAGAACACAATTTGGTCAGATGCACAATCCTGTTCTTCGTACTGAGCTGGTATGTATTGACAAAAAAATAAAAAATAAACCTTGAGCTGTAAACGCTGTGACTTTGCACAATTTGCCCTCCACGAAAGATCACAGAACTCCATCTGCCGTAACTGCACAAAGTCGGAAATGAGGCATAACTCAGGCACAGAATCGCAGAAGGTATTAATGTTCCAGTTCTTAAAATAAACAATCTTAGTGAACGGAAGCAGGAACGGCGGCCCAACCGGTGCGGACCGCCGAAGCTGTCCTCATTTGCTTGCTTGTGGCTCATATTCTGTTCAAGCGTTCCTGTCGATGGACTGCTCAATTACAGTTTGAATGTTGTGGAAGTGAATACATCAATCAGATCCACGGACAGCTCTTTCCATATACTCACTCACTACATTGGTCAAAAGTGGTCCCTCCCCTTCCTATTAATTCTCTCTCGTCACCCTAAGTCACTGTACATCAGTTCATGATTTTCTAAACTGTCTCTGGAAGTCTGCAGAGACAACAGTATTTTTAGTCTGGTCAGTGATGGTCCTAGATTACCAATGCCGTTATCATCATGGTCAGCAGTGACATCGTCAGTGTGTGCATCAATTATTCTGGAAAAACAGCGGTTACATTAGTATTGTCACTGACGTTCTTATAAAATAAAACAAACTATTCTCGGTGTTAAACTGAGGTGACACTTTCAACGACGCACCTTCTCCTGTGTTCGTTTTCGTACTGCAACCAGATTGTGTTCTTAATGCTTGATTGGCTTCTTTTTTTTTCCAGCTGTGGCAGAGAGAGGGGTCAGTATGCTCAGTCGAGAATTGGTGAAAGTGCAAAACCCTCATTTACATACTATTTCAAAATCTTTCGAAACCTTGTCAGCGCGCTGACTAAATGTCTTCTCGACTATTGATAATCTTTGATGCACAGCGAGCTATTCTTGCCTGTATACACAGCCATGTCGAAGCAGCGAAGCAGACACATACTTCACAATATATTCAGAAATGTTGTTTTAATCTGTTTAATCTCTATTTAGTAAGATAAAGAATATATTAAAGCATATTTTAAATATTTTTATAACTCGAAAGCGCTGTAAAGTTCAGTTCTACAGTATAACGCTCTACACACTGTTGCACAGTAAGTGATTTAGTGAAAATACTTTTCGATTCCCAAGATCGGGACTATTACCTCTCGCCACTGAATACAAATGACACATGTTTTGCAATTTCACGTCATATTTCCACTGATCCGTACACGGTTCCAGATTTAAATTTAAACGAATAGGTCACAGAAATAAATGTGAGAGGACTTCAATGTAAATGTCCCAAATTCCGTTTCGTCTGAAAAATGAAAAAATGCTTCCCGAAGCTGGGAAGAGAGAGAGAGGGCTGGACGAGAAGGATAACTCTTAGTAAACACAAAGTGCACTGCAGATGCTCTGGTCAAATCAAGACGTACGAAAAAGCTGGATGAACTCAGCAGGTCGAGCAGCATCCGTTGAAAGAAGCAGTCAACGTTTCGGGCCCAGACCCTTCGTCAGTAATGAAGGAGGAGGGGTCAGGGGCCCTATAAAGAATGTGGGGAGAGGGTGGAAAACCAATAAGATTAAGGGGTAGGTGAGGGGAAGCAGGGAGGGGATAAGCAGGAAAGGTGAAGAAGGAATCTAAGGGGAAAGCATTATGGGTAGTAGAAGAAGGCAGGTAGAAGAGGAGACAGAGTAGAGGTGGATGGGGAAGGAAGAGGGAGGGAATTACCGGAAGTTGGAGACTTTGATGTTCATACCAAGGATCTGAAGACTACCCAGACTGTAGATGAGGTGTTGTTCCTCCAACCGAAGTTTGGCTTCATCATGGCAGTAGAGGAGGCCATGTGTGGACATATCCGAATGGGAATGAGAGGGAGAGTTGAAGTGAGTGCCAACCGGGAGATCCTGTCTGTTGTGGCAGACAGAGCGGAGGTGCTCGACGAAGCGGTCCCCCAATCTGCGTCGGGTCTCGCCGATATAGAGGAGGCCGCACCCGGAGCACCGGATGCAATAAATTACCCCAACAGACTCACAATTGAAGTGTTGCCTCACCTGGAAGGACTGTTTGCGGCCCTGAGTGGTGGTAAAAGATTAGGTGTAGGGACAGGTGTAGCACTTACGCCTGCAGGGATAAGTGTCAGGTGGGAGATCTGTGGGGAGGGACGTGTGGACCAGACAGTCGCGGAGGGAACAATCACTGCGAAAATCTGAGAGTGGTAGCGAGGGAAAGATTGGTGGGGTCCTGTTGAAGGTGGGGTAAGTTGCGGAGGATAATATGCTGGATCCGGAGGCTGGTGGGGTGATAGGTGAGGGCAAGGGGAACACGGTCCCTGTCGTGGTGACGGGAGGATGGGGTGAGGGCCGAAGTGCGGGAAATGGAGGAAATGCGGGTGAGGACATCATTGATGACGGCGGAAGGGAAACCACGATTCATAAAGAAAGAGGAGACTTGGGATGTCCTGGAACGGAAAGCCTCATCCTTGGAGCAGATGGGGCGGCGACGGAGGAACTGGGAATAGGGAAAAGAATTTTTTGCATTTGGCAGGGTGGGAAGAGGCACAATCAAGGTAGTTATGGGAGTCAATAAGTTTATAGAAGATGTCAGTGGACAGTCTATCTCCAGAGATAGAGACCGAGAGATCGAGAAAGGGGAGAGAATTTTCCGAGATGGACCAAGCGAATTTAGGGCTGGGTGAAAGTTCGAGGCAAAGTCAATGAAATTGACGAGCTCAGCATAACTCAGGATAACTCCTCCTCCTGGTTTCAACCATCATCTTCTGGAGTTTGTGCATATTCATCTGGTTGTGTTTCACATTACTGCCCGTCTGTGGAGACCTCTTTATTTTGCTGCCTGTCATGTTTTGTCTCATTCGTGCAATATTTACAAATTATTTAAAAATCTTTTTTTAAAAACTGTCTCGTTTTTATTGTACACAGACATATCACTGAACATATTCCGTAATTCTGCAAGTACCGAACTATAACTGGTTAACTACAATTGATTTTGACGGGAATTAATCTGACTAATGATGTGTACATTTTTTTATCGTTAATCTACAACGCCTGCTTGAAATAACAAAGACATGCACATTTATTTGAAGCATTCAGCACATTTTTTTCAATAGTTAAGTATATCTAATTAATATTTACATGCATACGGGGTATATTGACAATTATATTTACTATTTTTTTCCTAGTATGAGGCATCAGAGGAAAACAACTCGGCTGTGTAAAGCTGTTAGTGATAATGGTTTGCCAATCTTATGTTCCCTGGTGGTTTCCATTATCTGAATCTTTTGAATACAACCTGTACCTATTTTCGTCAATCAGATTCTTTTTCCACGAACTCATTGAACTTGATTAGATTTTTCTTCGTGCTGGCTGACTAAATAAAAGAATGTAATAAGACCGACAAATGAATGACACCGAATTCTATTTAGACATTCGGAAATAGAAATGTGCCGGTGTCTTAAAATATAAACACGGCCCAATGTAATGATGGAAAAAAAAATGACTGAATAATCTCCTTAATCACCAGGTCACTCATTACCCAGGAAAATAATACCGATATCCGAGGTTCAATGTCTTGTTTCACTGCTGCTCGATAACTCGTTTAGTGGAAGGATCATGATGGTGACAAATCTCCTACGCGGCCAAACTTTAGCAATCTCTTTTGGGTGGATGTTGTGCATGTCCCCTGTTTCAAATCAGTACTCCGTAATGAGAAGTCGTACACAGGATGCGGTTAAAATATTATGATTTAACAACTCTTACTTGAACTATGGGCTTAGTAGAGAACCAAAATATACAAAAAGGTGCCACTGTATCTTTATTCAGTCTGTGCACAAATAATTCGTTGGAGCTCACGCAATATCCCCTTTCCAACATTCGATCTCCTCTGAACTCCGCTGGTCCCGAGGCCCCGCTCGCGGTCCGCTCTGCTAGCCAGCTCACAGCATCATTTCGTGTGCGTCTTCTCTCTTCATCCCCATGGCACGTTCCCGTGCAAACAACAGCTTTCAGATACACATGAAAGAATAACATCTATCTCAATTGGTTAGGAAATGAATACACGTCCCGTTATCACTAATTATAACCCTAACATGCTGCCACAGAAAACCTACCATCTCAGTAATTCACATTACAGAGGAGCCATTTTATTATAACAGTACAGATAAACCATTTTATTAGCGTTAGCAAGTAAGACGAAGGAAGAAACCCTTACAGTACATTGACAGAGCATCCCTCTCCTCTGAAGTGTACAACCGGTAAAAGCAAGTCCATAGCGATAAGTTGCATGAAAGTCCTATCCACATCACATAGCCATCTCATGCTGTGTAGGGTACTGTAAATCACATTATTGATTGCACACCTGAGGTACTGATTCTCCAGTTTGTAATTTGCGGCGTTATCAACAGTTTATTTGTTGCATGGAAGCGGGCATTGACAAACAAAGACATAACCCATGTATTCTAATGTCCAGCCACAGTGTGGTTGGTGGTGACTGGGTATCATCACTCACAGTGTGATTCTGCTGTGAAGCTTTTTAATAAAGAGCAATGTTATTATGTTTTTATGGTCTTAAGGCCATACATCTTGTTTTTGCTATGTCCAGCATGAGACTGCAAGCAAGGAAATTATCAGTATTCTTAGAGAGGGTTCTGAACAAGCAATGATATTCTGTTTGTGAGAGATCGTTGGACTGAATGAGATGTGAGAATAGCATTGCAGAACTGAGGGGCCTAGACAAGTAGTGACATTATCCATGTGCTTGGTGGCATGTCAGAATAATCACTGATAACACCGCGTGGGCAGTGATGTGCCTATAAACCTGTGAAAGTGTTGTTCATTGCAGTAATGGATCAATTGGAAGGAGATAAATAATCTCAGTTTTTCCTCACAGCCCAGAAAGGGAATCAAATTATCTGTCTCGTAAACGTAATTCTTCCAAATCTATCTATCTATCTTTTATGCACCTGTCTATGTATTTATATGCCTATTGGCGATAAACTGAAAATGTTTTTCTATGAAATAGCTGTGGTGACAATTTTGATAGAATATGAAGAATCATAACTGAAATACAGATGTATATTTGAAATGATTGTGAAAATCATGCAAGGTAATATCCTGGAATAATAGATCTGTATCGTCAGGTCTCTTTTTAAAATACTGTACACTAAAGTCCACCTATTCAATGTGTGCGTCGAAAACTGTTCTATCTTTCCTCACAACGCTGACCATCTCTCACTTGTCCGTATTAAATGTCATCTGCCATTTTTCAGCCCATTTCCTAGCCAGTCAACATCAAGCTACAAACCTGAATAGAGTTCCTGGCAGGAACAACGCCTCCAACATAGGAGCCATCCGCAATTTTTCTGATTGAGTGTTCTACATCAATATCTGAGTCATTAAAAGACAGGATAAACAAAAACAACAATGGGCCTAACACTAATCCCTACACCACACTTGTCAGAATCAAAGAATCAACAATCCGCTCTCTGCAAATCGAGAAAACAACGTTCATCAATCCGTCCACGAAGCCGTATCTAAATTCATATGGGTGCGTAACTCTTTATTGTCACAGTTCCCTGGAATTTTACTCTCGATCTCTTTTATATGTTCAGAAGCACATACGTACAACGTATTTCAACGTATTTCATTGTGATACATCCCATCAGCTGCTACTGTGGCTTTCGTCATTCAAATGACTCGAAATGACTAAAACACGCGACAGAAAAAATGATTCTGTCTTCGTCCTCACACGTTACCTGGTTGGAATGGCAACGGCAGACCTGATGGTTGTTATCGTTCAGGCTTTAGTGGATCAGACCAACAATATCTACATTTATTCTAAAACCATGCTCTTCACTCCTGTATGCGCAGTGACCGGTGTATTATTTGTGGTAATGAGGGACTGTTCTGTTTGGTTTACTGTCAGTTTTACCTTCGATCGTTTCATCGCAATATGTTGTCGAAAGCTCGGGGAACGATACTGCACTGAGAGAACAGCAACGGTGGTTATGGTGACCGTGGTTATAGTGAGCTGCTGCAGAAGTGTCCCGTTTTACTTTGCCCTTGAACCTTACGTCATTATTGACAACATGCCGTGGCGCTGCGCTTTCTCACATGAATACGCTACTTTACCTGTGTGGAAAGGTTACGAACTGCTGGATAGCATTTTAACACCGTTGCTACCGATCTGCTTAATTCTTGCCTTCAATGGGTTAACAGTAAGACATATAATGGCGGCAAATAGAGTCCGCAGAGGGATTCGGAAGATTAGCGATAATCAGAAAGATACCGAGGTGGAAAACCGCAGAAAATCGATGATATTATTGTCTGCAATTTCTGCTAATTTCATATTATTTTGGATACCCTATGTAGCTCATTCTCTGAAATGGCAAGTGGAAAATTACTTTTATCAGGACAGATATTTGAGTTCCCCGGTATATATACTACAGCAATGTGGGTTCATGTTGCAATCTCTCAGTGAGTGCACCAATACTTGTATCTATACACTGACTCAGAGGAAATTCAGACAAGAGCTGGAAAATGGAATGAAGTATGTGTTTACTTTAAATGGCCATCTGTGTACTTAAAGCCAACTCCAATCACAATTCAGTGGAGTTTAAGACTACATCACTGAGTTTGGCAAAATGTCATAAATTCAAATAATCATGTGCCCAGTTATCCTGAAACGACTAAATTCCAAACTATTGCAGAGAATTTACAATCATCCGGTAAATGGTAACGTAGCATAAAAGCCAGGACCAGCAGCCTCCGGGACAGCATCATCCACCAGGCCATCAAACTGTTAAACTCACCCTGATTTCAGTGTTTTTGCTATGTTTTGTAGCCTGTTCTGTTTATTATAAATTACTAGGATTACACATTGCACATTTAGACGGAGACGTAACGTAAAGATTTTTATTCCTCATGTATGTGAAGGATGTAAGAAATAAAGTCAATTCTATCACAAGGGGAGGAATGACTTCAGGACATTTCGAAGTGCAGATGTTTCAAAATTGTCACCTGGTAAAAGAGAGTAAAGGGAAAGCCTTTTAAACACAGTGAGAGTGTGATGGTATCACAGCTGCGGAAAGGGAGGACACTGTGGTGTGATTGTATGTTAGTAGACTATGAGTGGAACTCAGAAGTAGGAAGGGAACAAACACTCGTTTGAGAGTATTCTGTACAGAGCTCCCATCACCAAAACGAAAACAAAGCACAGAGACAGTGGCAGATCGGCACGTAGATTTTGAACAGATGTTAATATTAACACTGCTGTTCTCACAGCCAACTTAAACTTCACTGATATTTATCGGCAATTCCTCAGTTTAAAAGGTTTAGATGCGACAACTTTTCTCAGTTGTGTACATAAAGGAGACATGGCAGGCGGACTAGTGAACATTCCTTCTTGTGCTAATACTAGAAAATGAAGTGGGTCAGGAAACTGATCTCTCAGCGTGTCAGCATTTCAGAACGATAGAGCACAGCTGCTCCACATACCTTACACTGGGATAGCAGCAGACAATATGGAATGTACTTAATTGATACTATTGTGTAGGAACGTGGGAGCCGAATTAGGGAAGAGCTTTGTTCCTTCAAGTGCACAAGAGAAATATGGAGATTGATAATGGAGCATTTGATTGGCGTTCAGCATTGGCTTGTTTCATTGAAGCGGGGAACGGATGGCCCCGTAAAGTGACTCTGGTTGATTAGAGATATGAAACACCTCTTCAAGAAGAAGAAAGAAATATACTTAAGGTTTTGGAAGGAAGCATCAGGCAGGGCTATGGTAAGTCACAATGTAGCCAGAAGGGATTTAACAATGGACTTAGAAGAATTAAAAAGGGGACATGGGAAGGCATGGGAGAGCCGCATTAAGGTAGGTGAAAAACAGGAGGATGACGAGAGTGGGAGAGATAAGAGACAAAAGAGGAAATGTGCCTGGAGTGCAAGGAGGCAGTGAGAGTCCTTTATAACACTTTGCTTTGGTATTCACCAGTGAGTGAGATCTTGATGAATGTGATAGCGAAAAAGGGCAGTTGAGCTGAGGCATGCAGACACTTAGTATTACGACCTGGACACTGGGAATACATGAATATAAAACATTTTCCGGCGCTGGAAAGTATGCAATCCAGGTAAATAGAAAAAGCGAGCGAAGATATTGCTGAAGAAATGTAATAGGGATAGTGTTGAGAATTACAGGCCAGTGAGTCTTCGGTCAGTAGCAGGCAAAGTATTGGAGAGGCTTCTTGAAGACGGAATTTACGGAGTAACGTATTCTAGTTGGGGATAGTCAGCATGGTTTTGCGTCCCTTATGCGCCAGAATAAATTCTATGAAAAAGTGAAAAACAGGTAGATGAAGTAGAAGAGTCGATGTGGGATATATTAATTTTGTAATGTATTAGACTGGGTTCCCTCTGGTGCACACTTTCAGAATGTCACGTGGCCTGGGATCCAGTGAAACCTGGCTGCAGAGAGTCAGAACTGGCTAACCAAGGGAAGGCCGATGAGGTAGTGGATGGAGTGTATTCTGCCTGGAGGGCAGAAGCTAGTGATGTTCCGCAAGGAAGGTATAATCTTCAGTACCTTTACAAATAAATCTACACGCTGCTATTATAGTGTTCTGAGAGACAGACATCAATTTGAACATCCTGCAGGACGTGGATGATTTACCTGAGTTAGGGCTGATTTTGAAAGCAGACAACTGAATTCGGACTGAAACTGCACGCTATCTAAACTGAAATGACGTTTACTTATTACAGGACAAATGCTATGATTACATCAAAACTTTTTTTTCCAATGGAAACTTGCAACTCAAGATCAGTATTTCAAAATATTCAGCAGCATCCTTTGTTGCTTTCAAATGAACCAGCCTCCCAGAAAGCGTACTTCAAATTTCCATTTGAAGTAAACACGAAATTGTTTTATGTCAATTTCCCTTTGAACAGCGACTTTATCGTACCCGGAATAGATACACTCAAATCTCGATCTATTTAACGTTGATTTCACATGGTCAGTGTGGAATCCGTGTCTACCTCTGAAATCAATACGACAGCAAACAAACACAAGAACACAATCGAAATACGCAGGTATGGCAAAACAATAATCTAAGCTCCAACGTTTCTTCCTTCAAACCTGTCACTGGTAAATGTCGTATGTAGGATGAACAGTTAAACCCTAGAGCGAAAATATTTATCAAATAATCTAAAGAACAAAGGGAAACAAGATGTGGGTTATTGCGGACCGCATACACTGAGACTTTATGCAATTTTGGAAAAGGAAGCAGTCTCTGATATTCAAATATTCCTGCAAATGTATTTCATCCAATGAAGCAGACATTTGCAGACAGTGAGATCCTCTTGTTAAAGAAAAGAAAATTCAAACATCTTTTCAATCCATTCATTCACGCACGCATTACCTCTGTTTTTCTTCCAAATGAAATCACAAATATCCAGATCTTGTGCAATATATTACAGTCTCAATGCGTTCACACGTTAAACTATCGCAAAACCCTTAAGTGTTCAACAGTTAACATATAATTTATAATTAGAATCATACAAAAATTAGGTAATACTTTGAGTCTAAAGCAAATGGACGCTGGAAGTTATGCATCGTCCGCAATGTATTATTTAACATATCTAAAATATGATGTCACAACGTCACAAACCCTCCCACGACTTAAATGGTTTCTCACCTCCAATCACTGATCAAAGATAGGATTCAGATTAAATGAACAATTCGTTGTATGTTATCAGGTTTAATAATCCACATCACCACCGTTAAAGTAACAGATTCGTACACTGTACTGGCACCTTTGCCACACGACACCACCCAATCCGGAACTATGGTCTTTACTGCCTTAATGATGGAGTGAAGGTATATTCCTTTCGTCTGTTACCTCCCTTATAATCGGAGGGAGGATCAAAGGATGATGACGCTTAATGGAGACTCGTTTGTTTGCATCTTCTGACTCAGCTCTATTTCTATCTTTAATATCTCTTTTTCTTCCATTTCTGAGTTTGTTTGAAGGCTGTGGCCTGGAGTTACAGGGCATAGAAACATATGAAACTATGAAAGGAATGGATAAGATAGAGGCAGGAAAGTGGTATCTACTGGTAGATGAAACCAGAACTAGGAGACATAACCTCAAGATACACAATGTACAATTTGGACACAGATAAGGAGGAAATATTTTCCTAGAGAGTGCTGAATCAGCATAATTTTCTGACCAATGAATCAGTGCAGGCTACCTTAGGAAATATATTTAAGACCATGTCTTAAACTATGTATACCTGTCTGGACACGCCCCTCTGCTGACTGCTCCTGTGGCTCCTCCCACAGTCCTCTGTATAAAGGCGATTGGGGCACTGCTCCTCCTTCAGTCTCCGAGATGTAGTGCTCCCCTTTTGCTGCTAATAAAAGCCTATCGTTCACTTCCTGTCTCCGAGAGTTATTGATAGTGCATCAGACCAGTTCCGAT
The DNA here is from genome assembly GCF_048418815.1 of Hemitrygon akajei. NCBI lineage: Eukaryota > Metazoa > Chordata > Chondrichthyes > Myliobatiformes > Dasyatidae > Hemitrygon > Hemitrygon akajei. The sequence continues at coordinate 2,941,506 of NW_027331980.1, read as the reverse complement.
AGAGTTTTGCAAAGTAGGGGAATTAAGGGCTCAGGAGAAAATACAGCCGTTTGGAGATGAGTCCATGGAGAGACTGGCCATGGATTTATTAAATTGCGGAGAACGCAGTAAAGCCTAAAGAACGCAGTATTTAACTAAAGAACAATGGGTGCAGTTTCCCGCTATCCAAATGTCACCAGAGGAGAGGGGAACATCCCAGTGTATTTGTCTTAGAAGGGATGTACTAATGCTGGACAGAGTTCAGAGAAGATTTACGAGGATGATTCCTGGAATGCAGAGGCTAACATATGAGTAGCGTTTGTCGGCTCTTGGACTGTATTCATTAGAGTACAGTAGAATAAGAGGGGATCTGATATAAACATTTCGAATGTTGAAAGCGTTGTACAGAATAGACGTGGAAAGGCTGTTTCCCACCATTAAGGGAATTGTACCCTGAGCTCCAATGGCGGTGTCAGGCCTCACCACCATGGTCAAGTGGCCCGAGGCATGATGACATCGGAAGAGCTCCAGCGAATGGTGGGTTTGGAGGCTACCCTGCTACCCTTTTATGGACACCGGGGGATCATGAAAACATCTTCAACGACACTAATATAAAAAAGGCAAATTGGAAGATATAAGACAAGATTTTTCTTTGTGGACTTACAAGACATTCACAAGTGGGACCAAGGTGAGTTCACCACTGGAAGTAATAATAGGAGACATAATATTTATCATTCAATCGTGTTGGTGTAATTACCCACCAAGTAAGGAGTGATTAAATGGGCAACTGGGGATCTTTTCTGTGACCCAGTAAACTGTCTGATTTGGCAGATGCCGATTGGTATGAATATCATACAAAACATTCAGATCCCTTCAGGAGAATATCAGTATGGAATACACACAATGGCTGAAACGTGAATAAAACCAGAGGAGATGAGCAATGATCAGAAGATGCAGCAAATTATTGCACAGAACTCAGGAACATTTGCAAGGTACAAGCATCCCCCCTCCAAAAAAAACAGAGGAAGTTGTAGGTAAGGAAATACAGAGATCAGTACAAAAGGGGTACTGGCAACTCCTGCGACATCACTGGGGCCAAGCTGTATCGGTCCTTGCCTTTCCCTTGGACAGAATCGGTGGCATGGAGAGAGTAAACTTGCTGCATGGGCAACAGCCGGTCTTCCATACAACCTTGCCCAGACCTACGCCTGTAACGACTTTCCCAATCCACTTTCATATTAAAATCCCCCATAATTATCTTGACATTTTCCTTCTGACACGCTTTTTCTATTTCCAGCTGCAACGTAGTCCACATCCCGGCTGCTGCTTGGAGGCCTGTACATAACTGCTATTAGTGTCTTCTTACCCTTGCCATTTCTTAACACGACCCATAGGGATTCTACTTCTTCTGCTCCTATGTCCCTTCTTTCTACTGATTTGATATCATTGCTTACGATCAGAGCCACGCCACCCTCTTTACCTACCTTCATATCTTTTCTGTACACTGTGTACCCTTGGACAATCAGCTCCCAATCACATCCATCATTTAGCCATGACTCGTGATGGCCACAATTTCATACATTTTACCTGTAGCTGTACAACAATGTCATCCAATTTATTTCTAATGCTGCGGGCATTTAAGTACAGTACATTTAGATCAGTATCTGTTACTGATTTTGCTCTATTTCTATCGCACAGCAAATTATCCAGTCTATTCACCTGCCTGTCCTTCTTGCCATCTTTGCTGCACAGTATCTTTTACTTATTTATATTTCCTCTACCTCGACCCTAACACCCTGGATACCTTCTCGCTACCAACTTAGTTTAACCACCCCCCCCCCCCCCAACAGCTATTCAATCAATCCCGCCAGGATATTAGTACCCTTTGAGTTCAGGTGATCAGTTCGTCTTTGTATAAGTCCTACCTCCCCCAAAATCGATCCCACAGATTCAGGAATTTGAAGCCCTGCCCCCTTGACCAGTTGCTTAGCCACTCATTAATCTGCTCAGTCAGTAATCCTGAGATAATTACTCTGGACCCGATCTGAGATATTCCGTACCCTGGCACCTGGGAGGCAACACACCATCCGGGTATCCTTGCTCGGCTCGCAGAATCTTTTGTTTGTTCCCCTCACTATAGAATCCCCTATAACTACTGCATTTCTTCCTGCTCTCTTGACTTTGAAGATGTCTAAAAGTGATCTGGTGTGTTCACTGAATAGTTGGTCTGGGAGTTTGACTTATTCCGTATCCTTAAGGGAACCGGGTCTCGGCAGAGTCCTTACCCTGTCTGCCGCTGCTGCAGACAGTGACTGCTAGCCTGAAAGGCGCTATGTTGAAGGGCATACATATAAACTGCTGGAGTCAGCTGTGTCTATAGAAGCGATAAATGGATAAAAACACAAATAATCTTTCGATGGAGATACATGATTTGTTTCAGTTTGAGGCCCTCTCCTCACACCCCATTGAATTCAGATTAGTGCCGATCGCGTTGCTCTTACAGCCGCTTACATCCAACGCCGGCGCATAAGCTTCCAAAGCTTCCGAAAACATGCATCTCGTCAACTGTTTTAAATTATGTGATTGTACCTGACCCCATAGCTCACCGCGGCTGTTCATTGCCCACAAATGCAAATTTTATTAAATATTATACAAATCTGGGAAAACGACTGAGTGCATTCACCCTATCGATTCTCCTCACGGCATTTGCTGGACGTCCCTGTAGCTATGAGTTGGTCAGTGCGCCCTGATGACCTGTGCACATGAGCAGCTTAGAGTACATAACTCCATTATGGTCCTCCTGATCTACTCATCCAACACCTTCTCACTTTGCGTTACCCCTGACTCTCCACTCACGACCCCCCACCACTGGTTAATAGCCTCACTGCTGAATTGTTGAACAACTTGCCGGACCACCGGCCAGCAATCTCAGTTGTCTTCATTCGGTAAAACCTGGACTCGGATGAAACTCTCATATCAGCCAACTCCTACAGGAACACAACGATTTAGCTATCACCTTCTTTAAATGGAAATACAGAAACCCAGTCACCTCTCGGACAGCAGGCAGCACGGTCGACCACCTTATGGGCATTACCTCTCTCCGAGATCGTCTGATTGACAATAGACACAAGCCATGACAGACTACTGAGGCAACGCGCTACAGTACAACTTCATTCGCCATCCCAGTGTCTATCCAGCGCCGGAGCAGATGTAAAACATTCAAAATCGCCCACCCTTCACTCGACCGGACCTACAGCGTGCGTAGAATGGATCTGCATCTGCTACGTGATGAGTGGAAGATGGCCATCGTAACGCCCAATGGTCACTACGAGTGCCTGGTTGTGGCTTTCCGAATTACCAACAGTCCAGCTGTTTTTGAACCCTTCAGGAACGACATCCACCTCGCAAATCAGCACGTGCACATGTTTCCGCGCTGCTTTGCCGACTCTGACTCTTCAACATGGATGTATTTTTTTTTTCTGGGGCGGCCTTGCTCACTATCAATACAATTTTCTGTAACAATTATGCTACGTTTTGCCATAGTCATTGTAACCAATCCCCGGCATTCCCTGCGGTGGTGTCTACAGTGGAAAACCCGTTGGTCAAGGCCCTGCTGCTCTAATGCCGGAGGAGGGTCACGGTGGGTCATCGGAGCTGCCAACCGCACCTACTGCTACCATGTCAACCGCATTCGCCGTCCTGCCAGATTGTCAAACACTGGTGAAATAGTGGGGATATCCACCAGCTGCATTTTGTACCAGGAGGAGAAATTAGAAATATGAATGTCTCAGGAATGTATTTCAGTGAATGGCCAGTTTACGCCAGGACGTCATCACATTGATCGGTTGAAATGCAGTAGCAACTGCATTATCAGTTGTCATTAACGATAGTCAGTAGGAGTACTAATGGTGGCTGTCAGCTTAGCCAGCAGTGATATTATCTCTTCAGTTCAGTGATGGTTCTGGAGAAGCAGTGATAACACCAGCGTGGTCTGACGTGTTAGTAGAACTGCGGACCATTCTGCTTGTAGAACAGAATTGGCTCTTTGAACTATAAACCGGGCCCGTAATCATTCTGTCGTTTCAGCATTACAGTCAATGTGTCTGCTTCATATTTGCTGTCGTCGAATCGAAGTCCATGTATTGGCTCTCCAGCAGCTCAGACAGATGACCGTGGGTGCGCCTAGTGAAGAGTTTCAGCTCCTTCATCCGTCTGTGTCTCACATTACTATCCCTCTGCAGAGACGGCTTTATTCTGTTCCTTGCAAACGTTTACCTCATTTGAGCATTAGTTACAAATTACTTCAAAATATTTATGTTTTTAATAACTTTTTCAGTACACAAACATACAGCTGTGTGTATTCCGTAATTCTGCAAGTCCCGAACTGTACCATGTTAACTGCATCTCAGCCTGACAGTCATTAATCGGATTAGTGATGTGCAGCCTATCTCTCTTGTTGTTATTACACAGCCCGATTGAAACAACAAAAACATGCACGTTTATTCGCAGCATTCAGCACATTGTTCTTCAATAGTTAAGTACGTCAAACATATGTTTATGTGTGTATAGCATATTTTAACAATTATATTTACTATTCTATTCTTTGTATGAATCATCATGTGTGCAAAGGTGTGAGTGATGAAGGCTCGGCATTCTCATGTTCCTCGATGGTTTCCATTATCTGAACCTGCTGAACTCAAGCTGTACCTATTTGCGCCACTGATGTACTTTACCTGCGAGCCCACTGACCAGAGGCTGTATTTAGATTCGAGTGAGTGGCGAAATAAGGGTGTAACAATACTTGTAAATTCAGATATCTGATATTTATTTAGACGTACGATGATAAAACGAATGCCTGTGCCCCCAAATATAAACACGGTCCAATGTCATTTTAAAAAAAGCAACATGAATGAATAGTTCTCCTTCACCTCCAGGTTACTCCTGATATCAGTAGGAAAATAACAATAAAAGCCGAGGTTCAAAGCGTTTCTGTTCTACTGCTGTTTCGGCCGTTCCTTGGTACACTGTCTGTACTTCTCTCTGTTCTGAACTGTATAACCGGAAGAATCAAGTCCATAACGATAGGTTGCACGGAAATTCTACCCACGTTATGTCAGTCTTCTCCTGTTGGACGCAGTGCAACACGTATCAGTAATGTTTGCACTTTTGAGGAATTAATACTACGGTTTGTAATTTGCGGCATTATCAGCATTCTTGTTTTCTGCAGGGGAGCGCACATTGTCAAATAAGACATGAGCAGTATGTTCTGGTATCCAATGAGAGTGTTGTCAGTGTTCACTGTGCATCAGCAGTATCAGAATGATTTTGCTGAGAAGCATTTTCATTAATAGCGATATTTCATGATTTTATGATCTTACGGCCCTGTATCTTGTTTTCTCTGTTTCCATCATGAGGCTGGACAAGCAATGAAATTACCAAAGTACTTAGAGATGGTTCTGAATAAGCAGTGATATTCTCTGTGTGAGAGTTTCTTGGGACGGAATAAGCTGTGATAATAATATTGCAGTATTGCTGGGACTTTGCAGACAGAGACGTTATCAGCTTTGTAAGTGGCATGTCAGAATAAGCACTGATAACACCAATGTTGTTATCAGTGTTCAGCTGTGACAGTCCTGTTCATTGCAGTAATAGAAATAGGGAAACATAGAAACATATAAAACCTACTGCACAATACAGGCCCTTCGAAAGCTGTGCCGAACATGTTCTCACCTTAGTACTATCTAGGTTTACCCATAGCCCTCGGTTTTTCGAAGCTCCATGTTTCCATCCAGGAGTCTCTTTAAAAACCCTATCATTTCGGCCTCCACCACTGCCGCCGAAAGCCCATTCCATGCACTCACAACTCCCTGCGTAAAAAAACTTACCCCTGATATCTCCTCTCTACCTTAGAGGACCAGTGAGACCAGTGAGTCTTACTTCAGTGGTTGGTAAGTTGTTGAAGAAATTCCTAAGAGGCAGGATTTATGAACATTTGGAGAGGCATAATATGTTTAGGAATAGTCATCATGGCTTTGTCAAAGGCTGGTCGTGTATTATGAGCCTGATTGTTTTTTTTATTCTAATTATATTCTATAATTATAAGGACCAAGCACCTTAAAACTCTGCCCTCTCGTCCCAGTCATTTCAGCCCTGGGGAAGCCTCTGATTATCCAAACCATCCATGCCTCTCATTATCTGTACACTTCTATGAGATCAGCTCTCATCCTTCGCCGTACCATGGTGAAAATTCCGAGTTCACTCAACCTGTTCTCATAAAGCGTGGTCCCCAATCCAGACTGCATACTTGAAAACTGCTCTGCACCCTTTCTAGAGTTTCTACGTCCTTCCTATAGTGAGGCGATCAGAACTGAGCACAGTCCTGCAGGAGATATCTGACCAGGGTCCTATATGGCTGCAACAGCCTCTCGGCTCTTAAATTCAATATCAAGATTGATGAAGGCCAATGTACCGTATGACTTCTTAACCACTGACAACCTTTAATAACTCTATATACTCGGACCCGAAGATTCATCTGATCCTCCACACTGCCAAGAGTAAGATACTATATTCTTACATCATATTTGACCTACCGAAATGAACCATTTCACACTTATCCGGGTTGAACTCCATCTGCCTCTTGTCAGCCCAGTTTTGCATCCTGTCAATGTCCCGCCCTCCAGACGATCCACAACACCCCCAACCATCGTGTCATCAGCAAATTCACTAACACATACCTCCACTTCCTAATTCAGGTCATTAATAAAAATCACAAATAACATGTGTCCAAGTACAGATCCTCGAGGCACACCACAGGTCACCGGCCTCCATGCAGAATATGACCCGTCTACAACCACTCCATGCCTTCCGTGGGCAGCCCATTTCTGGATCCACAAAGCAATGTTCTGGATCCCATGACTCCTTACTTTCTAAATAAGCTTTTCAAAGTGTACCTTATCAAATGCCTTGCTAGAATCCGTATACACGACAACCACGGCTTGATCTTCTTCAACCTGTTTAGTTAGATCCTGAAAAAAAAACAATCAGGCTCATAATACACGACCTGCCTTTGACAAAGCCATGATGACTATTCCTAAACATATTATGCCTCTCCAAATGTTTATAAATCCTGCCTCTTAGGATTTTCTTCAACAACTTACCAACTACTGAAGTAAGACTCACTGGTCTATAATTTCCTGGGCTACGCCTACTCCCTTTCTTGAATAAAGGAACAACATCCGCTAACCGCCAATCCTCCGTACGCTCACCCTCCACTTTTATGATGCAAAAATCTTCGCCAGAGGCTCAGTAATCTCTTTCCTCACTTCGCACATTAGCCTTGGATACATCCCGTCCGATCCCGGTGACTTATCCTACTTGATGTTTTCTGTAAGCTCCAGTACATCTTCTTTATTACTATCTACATGCTCAAGCTTTTCAGTCTTCTGCAAGTCGTCTCCACAATCGCCAAGAACCTTTCCGCAGTGAATACTGAATCAAAGTGTTCAGTAAGTAACTCTGCCATCTGCTCGGGTTCCATACACTCGTTTTCCACTGTCACACTTGATTGGTCCTGTTCTCTCCCGCCTTATATTCTTGCTCTTCACATTATGGTAATGGATTAGTTGGAAAGTTGGAAATAAATCCAGTGATCTCCTCACCGCCCAGAAAGGGAATTATCTGTCTCTTAAATGCAATCTGTCTATCTATATATCTCTCTATTTATTCACCGATATATCTATCTATTTATAAACACAGATAGGCGATAAACAGAAAAACTATATCTTTGTAATAGTCGCGGTGGAAATGTCTATGGAAAGTATAGAATTATAAATAGTAGTCAAGTGTATACTTGTAATAATTGTGAAAATCAGGCAAGGTAAACTCTTGGAGAATATCAGTGTTAGCACTGTGTATGTTCTGTTTTGGTTTGTTTCTGATTTGGTTTGTTATTTTATTTTAATTCTTTTTTTAATCATTAAATGCTGGTGTAGGTTGTACATCATTTCCGACGATGATGTAAAGCTCTTCTCGGGAGGAATTTTACACTGGGGCAGTTCCACTCTAGGCGTCAAATAACCTGGTCCAGTTACACGAACAATCGTCAAAATTAAAGTCTTTCTCAGCTACATTGGTTAGTAATGACGCATTCTGTTCCTTCGTTTGCCTTTCGCTCTCCTTAAAGCGTTGCAGCACCGCATTCTTCGGCGTTGGATCTTGTAGTTCATTCTGTCTGCCCAGTCGGGAACTGGCTTCGAAGGCTGGGGCAGGAAAATCCCTTTCTCACCGAGGGTGAAATTTTCTGGCTTTGCTCACCTGCCTTAGCCCGCATGTCGTAGCGGATTATCAGGGTGTTAGTTATTTGGAGCCACAACTGAGAGTTGGGTGGCAGATGAGGACTAATGGTGGACGAGCGGCCCCTGGGTGCAGCACGACATGCCCGCCCCCAGAGGCGCCTAACAATATTCCGTAGGAAACCCATTGGCGTAAATCTAGAAAAGACACTCTCCGGTCCCGCCAAACTCATGCGATTGAGAAGGCTCTCCCACATCAAACCCCATCTGAGTGGATGCTGAGTAATTTGTTACACTGTTAAATTCTCCCGATTAACGGCATCCTAACTGAATGCCGCACATTCCTCATCATTCCTCATGCAAGGATAATCTGAAAAGGCTGAAGAAAAATCAAGATCTCTTACAGAACTGCTAAATGAAATACCTCCCGCGTAACAGTAAAGATGTGAACAACAGAATTATACTATTCTTATTAGGATTGTGGAGGTTTTATTTTGGCACAAAACTTGAGCTGCTTAATTTGAAAAATATAATAATTAGTCATTTTCATTGCATGAACAATGAGCACCATATAAATATCGGATCCTATCTTCGTCACAGCACAATGGTTCTCCACTAACGAAAGGGTGTTTTGTGCTGGTAAAATGAAGTGTGTGTATTTGTGATGATGAAGATGGAAGAGCCACGTTTCCCTGAGCTGTTTATAATTTAATTCTAGTTCTAGATAATGATATTTGGCATAATAAATGTTTATAATATTTCTTTAAACATTACCAGAGAAACACATTCACGCCAACAAAGACAGTAACGTTATTCAACTCAGAGTGACCTCCTGGTTTCCTGGATTACAGAGTTAGCACAGCAACACTTTCTAGCACATATATAGGCTGTTTCGCCCGAACACATCGAAGGACCAGACAAATCATCCTCACACGCTTGAAGTTTTGCGAGGTTTCCTGTATTTTCATTTGCCTCAGGTTGTAATCGTCATTAATTTGCAATTCCCATTATTTTGATTTTACACAAAAACTGGCTGGCCTTGGCTTGAATGAACAGAAACGAGTGTAAATTCGTCGACATCTGTGTCTCAATTTTCTGGAGAATTGGCTCTGTTACCTTCCTCCCTCATCACAACTGTGAAGAGGTGCTTCATGTCATTACCTAACACTACGAATTTCTTGTCTTCTGCAACTTGCTCCGTTTTCAACCATTTATTATGACTATTCGCATCCCCGAGCCCTCTCCAACCGTCTTCTCCAACTTCTGCGTGTATCACTTTCTACGTCATCCCTACTGATCACCGTCCTGGCGCTTAGCCCTGCAAGCGTTACAAGTGCCACACCTGCATATACACCTCCTCTGTTACCGAATACCATTAGCGAAAGGTGCCCTTCCAGGTCAGACTGTTATATCCGTTTCTCCCGGTGTGGCAGCCTCCACATTAGTGGGAAACAACGCGGGTTGGAGTACTGCATGTGGAACAACATGGCTTGGTAGTCATCCTGTGAAAATCAGGCAGTTGCATCAGTGAATGAATGTGTAAACAATTCCCATTATTCCTATCCCAATTGATCTGCGGCCGGATAAGGAGGGTAACCAGTGAATCCCAGTTTGATTGGCAAATTGAGCATCAAATTGCCTTGCAACAGAAGACAAAAAATCATGGTGGAGACTTATCCTGTTATTCACCACTTAGAATATCCCGCTTTCTGTCCACATTTGAATGGGAGCAAGATTATGATGACATGTTCCGCACTGAAAGGGGGAAATAGGCCTTCAGAAAGTAACAGGAATATTGTTACCATCGGGAAAAGGAGCCTCGCTTCATGATATTTCACACGGCAGTGTTTACCGTGTGCAGCATCGTCCAGGCAGCAACTCCAGCGACTGGAACAATGACCGGAGCTGTCGCGACACTCGTCACTTTCAGAGTTTTCGAGACAGTCAGAAACATATTTTGCCGAGAATTATATTTCCGTCTGATACTGCTCTTCAGTCTAACTCTTTCAATTATCTACTTGAAAGACTGCAATCGTAGAGAAGAGAAGTAAATCACTGCTTTCTGAGGAGCAATTGGAAACAGATTATAAATGATGCATATATCACAAAAGAATTAACAAATCCATTGCGAGCGTTGATACATTAATCAATGAACCGATGTATTGATTAATGGCGTTATTGACAATAAAATTGCGGAATAGGAACTGAAATTAACTGCTTTTGCAACAAAGGGCAGCTGTTTACGATTCAGGGATAAAAGCAATTCAGAAGAAAACATGAGTCAAATGGTGGGACTGGCGCAGTCAGCCTCACACATGGTATTCAATGTGTGAGAAAGTAAAGGAAAGAAGTGACTCCGCCTACAGTGAACCCAGAGCCGCACATCGATACCAATTCCACAATGGAAATAGAATGGGGAGACTTTTACCAATAAGCCGAGAGCCAGTCATCGGTATGAGTTCCACAGTAGACACGGAGTGGTTTAGATAGATAGATAGATACTTTATTCATCCCCATGGGGAAATTCAACATTTTTTCCAATGTCCCATACACCTGTTGTAGCAAAAACTAATTACATACATACTTAACTTAGTAATAATATGATATGCATCTAAATCACTAACTCAAAAAGCATTAATAATAGCTTTAAAAAAAAGTTCTTAAGTCCTGACAGTTGAATTGTAAAGCCTAATGGCATTGGGGAGTATTGACCTCTTCATCCTGTCTGAGGAGCATTGCATCGATAATAACCTGTCGCTGAAACTGCTTCTCTGTCTCTGGATGGTGCTATGTAGAGGATGTTCAGGGTTTTCCATAATTGACCGTAGCCTACTCAGCGCCCTTCGCTCAGCTACCGATGTTAAACTCTCCAGTACTTTGCCCACGACAGAGCCCGCCTTCCTTACCAGCTTATTAAGACGTGAGGCGTCCTTCTTCTTAATGCTTCCTCCCCAACACGCCACCACAAAGAAGAGGGCGCTCTCAACAACTGACCTATAGAACATCTTCAGCATCTCACTGCAGACATTGAATGACGCCAACCTTCTAAGGAAGTACAGTCGACTCTGTGCCTTCCTGCACAATGCATCTGTGTTTACTGCAAAAACAGAAGGAATTGTGATGGAAAGGTGAAATTGAACAGATCCGCAGTTCTGCACAAACGTATATTGGTGGCGCAGTGGAGAATGAGCAGACACAGAATAGGGTAATGTGATAGAGATCGTCAAGGAGTCATATATTATTGCTACAGAGAAATGGGCTTTTCCGCCCCTCCAGATCATCCCGCTTTAATCTTCCACCTACTCACATTTATCTGCACATTTATCTGCCCGTCTCTCATTCACGTACCTAAACAACCTTCTCTGAAGTGTTACAATTGCATCCTTATCTACCACTTACGCGGTCACTTGCTTCCAAATTTGCTCAACCATCTGAGGGAATTAGACTTCCCACACAACTCTCTGCCATACTTCAACTTTCTCCACCCCGAACCAACGAATTCTAGATATAAATACTTGTTATAGGGTCAGGGGTGAAAGCAAGGCAGCGCAGACAACTGGAAGAATTGTATCAGCTCAAAATTGAATGGCGGAGCAGACTCAATGGGACAAAAGGCCTACTCCTGCTCCTATATCTTATGGGCTCATTCACCCAGTAGATCGGGAAAATCTGCAGGCATTCACCCTGACTGTAACTCACACAATGTTGTATACTTCTGTAAGACCTCCACTCGTTTTCCCGCTCTCCAGGGAATGAATTCGTAATCAATTTAACCTTTCCCTCTCAACTCTGCTCACATTTCCCGAACTCTGCCTTGTAAAGGATCAGATAACGCACATTTTGAAGATTATTCATATTTGGTAACTGCAGGTAGGTGACCAGAACAGCACTCGTATTTCTAATTCCTCAACACGATGTTGTACAGTTTCGACATAAAGTCCCAACTCCTGAAATCACTGTACTAATTGTGTACACCAATGTGATTAGAGCTTCTAATGCAGCCCGATCTGCCTCTGACGCCGCTTTCCTGGAATTACCGATCTGACTCACGGGTCTCTTAAAAAAAAAGTGTAATGACGCCCCACTCTTCAATATGTGCATTTTACTCTCTTGTAAATTTTCCACTTAACGCAGACCTCATTCTTCTCTGCGTTCAATTCCAATCGCCATTTATCTAACCAATTCCCAGCCGTTCGAGATTACGCTGTAAGGTCGGTTGACCTTCCTGTCTGTACACAACAGGAATTGTCCGCAATCTTGGACACGTCCACATTTTTTCTGATCCATTTTTTTAATACATAGATATTTAAATAATTAAATGGATGTTAGGTAACAGTGGACCAAACATCAATCCCTGCGGCATACTAGTCACCGTCAAATATCCAACCGTCCGCTCTCTGTCTTCTTCCGCAAGAGCAGCGTTGGATCCATGTTGTTTTAGTCTGATGTGACTGAATGAAACGTGGACGTCAACGTGCGATTTTCACATGCTGTAAAAAATGAAGAGACTCGGCATTCACTCCCGGGACATAAGGAACACTTCGGATTTGCAGTACACAAATTCAATAATGCGAAAATAACGTAGTAACATTTGATGGCGACTTAATTTTGGTGATTCTCAGTATATTCACGCTATCGACGATCGAAAGGGAAATTACATCAAACTATATCAGGGAAAATTAAAAGAACTTTGTGGCATATAATAGAATAGTTCGGGAATAGAATTGCTACTTTTATTCAAACAGATAATGGGTTGATAAAAAATAGTGGAAATATGACACTTTGATTAATAAGAACATAATACATACGAAATAGGAGCAGGAGTAGTCCATCCGGCCCATCGATCCTGCTCGGCTATGCAATAAGATCATGGCTGATCTGTCCGTAAACTCAGATCCATCTGCCTGCATTTTCCCCATAACCCTCAACTGCTTCCCTGGGCAGAGAATTCAACAGATTCACCACTCTCTGGCAAAGACAGCTTCTCCTCATCTCCGTCCTAAATCTTTTCCTCTGAATTTGGAGGTAATGTCTCAACTACCAATGAAAACAACTTTCCTACTACTATCTTATCTATTCCATTAAAATTTTGTATTTTTATATACGATCCCCTCTGATTCTTCTGGACAGCAGAGAGTATAGTCCCAGGCGGCATGATCTCTCCTCAGAGGTTAGCTACTTCCTCCTGGAGTCCACCTGGTGAACCTCCTCGGCACTGCCTCCAAAGGCAGTATGTCCTTCCTCAAGTATGGAGACCAGAATTGCACACAATAATCTGGGTGCAGCCTCACCACTTCCTTGTATAGTTGCAGCATAATGTCGTTAAGGTTAGTTAGATTGCACGGATTGTCAAAGATATGGGGTTGTCAAATCATTCACTGGGGAAAGTCAGGTTCTTCGTGCTGAACGGCCCATGTAAGTGTGGAAAAGCATTGTTCTTCAAACTGTCCACAACCTTCACTAATTTCCTGAAGAAACGGACCCCTTTTAACGTCAAGTCCTTGCAATATCGAGATTGAACTTTAAAATATTTCGAGGAATACAAGTACAATGAATTTTATTGTGATATATGCCACCAGCTGTTACTGCGACTTCCATCACTGAAACTACCGGAAATGACAGGAACGAACGAAAGAAAACAATGAACGGATGTTCTCGTTTAACAAAGATTTCATTTCATCTGTGGAGCTCAGCTCCTTCCCTCCATGTCAGAAGCGAATGTGCTTTACAAAACATTACAAAGTAAATCGTCTTCAAGATGATTGCCTATGTAAAAAGCAACACTTAAATAGCTGAAGTAGCTGAAGCCAGTTGTAATATAACTTAACCTCACATGATTAACATTATATTTTGTTTTATAGTACAAAAATTGAAATATCCCTGAAGAGTCAAATTCATGGCACGGTGACAAAGTGAGTAAAAACAGTTCAACGTATGTGTTTGTGAAGCTGGTTGTCACTAATGTGACTGATGAGAAAATTACACTAAGTGACCCAGAGGTATTGCTCTCACTTGCAATATAACTCTGCAAAATCGTTGAGAAGTTCATATGAGCAGTTGTAACGTTTTGTATAACAGAACACTGCCTTTGACGGAATATGGGATATCCAGCGATTTACCACATCGTGCGCGTTTTCTATCCTGCACTTGTTGCGACTGGTGTCACTGGTAAGATACTGGAGATGGTCACTATATGTATGGTGCCGGCGTCTTGCTTCTGTTCCGCTGCACTCTTCGTACTTTTACAAGCACAAATGCTGCCGTCGCCTGAAATATTCTCTTTTTTCCCCAGATGGAGGGTTCAGGCATGTGATAGTTTAGATTTCTTTTTCCATATTTTTCCCGATGTATTTTTTTTTTGTCAGCTATGTCGCTGCTGACATCGCCACAGTTTCATAATTTCACACTGCTCGGATTTCTGAAGCGATACTAGTCTATGCTTTTCTCGGTTGCAGTTTCTGTCAGTACCTTCGACCTTACAAACACAACACAGCAGCTTTTGCAAATGACCGGCCAGTCGATAGACACGCAGGTCTGTTCTCCCATATGACAGGTAAAGATAACTTGTGCTTTACATCTCATTGATTAAACTTTTTTCCTCCAACATATAATCCCTTCAGCTGTTTAGCTCCCATAATGGAAATGCTGTTCTTTACTGGAGCAAACGACAGCTCACCAGTACGTGAGTTATGGAAATCGAAAGCCCAAATCTAAACTATCAGAAGGGCGACAACCCACTGCTGCTCCCGTCCATTACTCTCCACCAGCAAGTGTGCATGCACCGAGTCTTCACACAGTGGATTTCTGCTTTTCATCTTTAAAAAAATACATGCTCTGCGTGGGGAGAATGACCTTTACAGCTAACGATGTTTCTGTTTACATTTTCTCCGCTCATTTCTTGTAGTTAATTTAACGGCGATTGAGATCCTATCTCGGGGAAAATGCGGACTCTCCAAATGCATCACCCGTTACCTGGTTGGAATGGCAACAGCGGATGTGATGGTGGTTATCGTTGTTGCTTTAGTGGAACAGACCAACTATATCTATATTTATTCCAAATCCCTGCTCATCACTCCTGTTTGCGCACTGACACTTATTTTTGTGTTGGTAACGATCGACTGCTCTGTTTGGTTCACGGTCAGTTTTACCTTCGATCGTTTCATTGCAATATGTTGTCGAAAGCTGCGGGAACGATACTGCACTGAGAGAACAGCAACGGTGGTTATGGTGACCGTGGTTATTGTGAGCTGCGGGAGATGTGCCCCGGTTTACTTTGCCGTTGAACCTTACGCCATTATTGACAACATACCGTGGCGTTGCGCCTTCACAAATGAATATGCTACTTCACCCGTGTGGAGAGGATACGAATTACTGGACAGCATTTTAACACCGTTGCTACCAATCGGTTTAATTCTAGTGTTCAATGGGTTAACGGTAAGACATATCATTGCGGCAAATAGAGTCCGCAGAGGACTAAGGACAAGCAGTGATAATCAGAAGGACGCCGAGGTTGAAAACCGCCGGAAATCGATGATTTTGTTGTTTGCTCTATCAGCTAATTTCATATTGTTGTGGTTACCAAATGTAGCTCGTTCCCTGAAATGGCAACCGCAAAACTATTTTTACCAGGACAGATATTTGAGTTCACCGGTATATATACAACAGCAATTTGGGTTCATGTTGCAAATGCTCAGTACGTGCACCAATACTTGTATCTATACACTGACACAGAGGAAATTCAGGAAAGAGCTGAAGAATGGAATGAAGTATGTGTTTACATTAAATGGCCATCTGTGTAGATAACGTCCACTGCATTTGCAATTCAGCGCAGTTTTCGAGTACAACAGTTTAAAAATTATTTGATTTGTCATGAATTCAAACATTCATTCGCCTGTTCATCCAGAAATTACAAAATCCACTGAGGATTGCACACGTTATACAGTTAAGTAGGGAACTGGGCAAACTTTGAATGTTGGTGTGAATGTTACATTAGTTGAAGTACACTCCAAAGTATTGCAGAGACTTGACAAGCACAGGGTCAGGAATGGCATTTGGACATTCCTGGGTTCAGATGTTTCAAAATGGACAGAATCGATTAAAAGAGAGTAAAGGGGGTGCCATTGAAACACAGGGAGAGTATCATAGTAACACAGCTGCAGAAAGAGAAAATACAGTGAAAAGAATGAACACTGATAGATTGTGAGTAGAACTGAGAAGCAGAAAGGCAGCCATCAGTCGTTTGGGGATATTCTGCACACCACATAACCTATCACCAAAAATAAAACACATAGAAACAGTGAATAATTGTTCTAGAGATATATTTTAGACAGATGCTATATCAGCACGGTTGTCGACACAGGCAACTTAATCTTCATTAAAATTCATTGGCACTTCCTCGAGTTAAAAGGTTTAGGAATGACGGAATTTCTCAGTTGCGTCCAGAAAGGAGATGTGGACCAATAAACAGTCAGACGAACTGGAGAACAGTCCATCCTGGATCTAGTCCCAGAAACGTAAACGGATCAGGTGTCAGATCTCTTCACGGGTCAAGTACTCGACATTTACTGTAACGTTACACCGGGACAGAGACAGCCAGTATAGAAAGTGTTTGATTGACGCTGTTAGCTGGGAACTTGGAAGCCAAATTTGTGAAAGAGCGTGCGCCTTAAAATGAGCAACGGGCGATTCTTGATGGAGCACTTGTGTATAGGCTTCACTCAATGAGACGGGGAATGGAAGGTAGTGTAGAGTAAACCTGGTTGACAAGAGATATGGAAAACTTCGTCACGAAGAAGAAAGAAAGATATTTGAGGTTCAGGAAGAAAGGATCAGTCAGGTCTTTGGAATGTCACAAGGTAGCCAGGAAGGAAACTAACAATTAATTTAGAAGGGGACATGAGAAGGCCTTGGAGAGTCGCATGAAGGTACGTGAAGAACAGAACGGTGAAGGGGGAGAGAGAGTGGGCCGATCAGAATTAAAATAGTGTGGAATACAGCGCGGCCTAGGGGTCCGAGCCCAAAGCATATTCAAAGCTGCTACGCAGTTTGACTCTGTGGTTAAAAGGTATACGGTTCATTGGCCCCAATCAATGGTGCGATTGTGTTTAAGAGCCGAGAGATAATGTTGCAGCTATATAAGAACCTGGTCAGATCCCACTTGGAGTACTGTGCACATCTCTGGTCGCCTCACTACAGGAAGGGCGTGGAAACCATAGAAAAGGTGCAGAGCAGATTTACAAGGATGTTGCCTGGATTGGAGCATGCCTTATGAGAATAGGTTGAGTGAACTCGGCCTTTACTCTTTGGAGCAACGGAGGATGAGAGGAGACCTAATAGAGGTGTACAGGAGACTTAATGGAGAACTAATGGATTAATGAGAGGCATTAATCGTGTGGATAGTCAGTCTTTTTCCTAGTGCTGAAATGGCTAGCACAAGAGGGCACATTTTAAGGTGTTTGGAAGTAGGTACAGAGGAGATATCTTGTTGTACAGTTACTCATTGGCAGCTATGATATTGTGCCCATCACTGACACGTGCCTAAAGGATGCATGTCTCTGGGAGCTGAACGTCCAAGGATTCACGGTCTATCGGAAGGATAGGCAGGTAGGTAGAGGGGGTGACGTGGTTTAATGGTAAGAAATGATATTAAATCGTTAGAAAGTGTTAATATAGGAGGATCGGAAGATACAGAATCTTTAAGGTTTGAGCTAAGAAATCGCAAGGGTAAAAGGACCCTGATTGTGGCTATCTACTGGTCTCCAAACAGCTGCAGTGATGTGGACTACAAATTACAACAGGAAATAGAAAAGCCTTTCCAGAAGGGCAGTGTTATGATAATTGTAGGGGATCTTAACTTGCGAGTGGATTGCGAAAATCAGGTCGGCACTGGATCTCGAGAGAATTTGTACACTGTCTACGAGACGGCTTTTTAGAACAGCTTGTTGTTGAGCCCCCTAGGGGATCGGCTGTACTGGATTGGGTATTGTGTAATGAACCGTAGGTGATTAGAGAGATGGAGGGGAAGGAACCCTTAGGATACGTATTCAGCGGTGGGGAAGGCTTTACCTGCTTCGGGCTGGCTGCATCTACAAATTTTCGTTGGCAATTATATTCAAGGATGTTGAGTTACTCTACCGGACGGTGATGCAAAAAGTCAAGATATTCCCTACGATGTATCTATAGCAGTCTCTCGAAGTTTAAGATGACATGATAAATTTGCACAAACTTGCCTAGCACAGTTTGTAAAAGCTAGGAAACCTTTTCACCAAGCTGTGCTCCACCAACTCCAAGGCTCTACGCTGAGAATGCCAGTCAATATTGAAGGAATCAGTCACACAATCACCTGCTAGTTAAAAGAATCTTCCATTACCTGCCTACAGTTCTGCTCCTCTTTCTGCTGATGGCATTTCAAAGACCATTGGAATCTGAAGCTCACAACATCTCTAGGTTTTCCTTTAACAGCGTGAAAGATGCCCAATGGGGAAAGGTGACTGTTAGTGTGAATTGTAATACGTGGTCAGGTTTTACAGGTCTCTGTCTTTGAAGACTGCAGAGAGCTGAGAGTTTTATAGGTCCGTGATGGTCTAGATATTGTAAGATTCATTGTCCCTGCGGTCAATTGCTGACTGTTCTTCTTCGATCTCGTACCTGTTTACAGCAGAGATTCCCCATCCCACAGATCATCCATGATGATTTGTAATACTTTGTGTCCCTGCGCTACCACACGTCTTATTCTTGATCTCTACCCGCATTACCCCTGTGACTTTCTGCCTGATCAGCAGTGCATATCCCCCACCTCTTTGATCTCACTCTGAACTGTCTGAATCATCTGAATCATGTAATGATTAGGTACGAGTCCTCCCCTTCTCACAATCAGATGCCTGCATTGGCTCAATCACTGAGTCCTATATTTAAGTCCATCTGTATTAAATGTTATAGACACTCTACTGAAATAAACTTACTGCCGCCCCTCGGTGCCACCGAGCGCATTAACGTGGCCGCATCTGGACTTCTTCTGGTGTTCCTTGACCTCGTCTCTACCTTTTACTCAATGTTACTTGCTGACCTGTAGCCCTAGTTTGCATCGCTTCCTCCTCACCCCCAACAGCCCCCGGCCTCCACATGCCACATGTTAATTCTCTGCCAAGTTAGCTACAGTAAACTCCCCTGTTAGAATATTAATTCCTTTTCAGTACAGGTGCAAAACCCCTTACATACGTTCCATCTATCCTGGAAGAGAGCTTAATAATCTGAGTGCAAGTTGCCTTCCTCTTGCACAGATAGATAACATCACGTTTACTGTACCTGACCTCTTAAATTTGTAACACCCGAAGTAATCCTGAGATTACTAACCCAGGATTGCTACTTCGTAAGCCAGAAGTCTTCTTAATCACCCAATTAATTTGTTTGGAAATTTGCGGGATCTATAGACTTACATATCACGACTCTCCTGTCCCCCAAGACAGCGATAAAATATGCCATTTGTACTCTGTATTTCAGTTTGATTTTTCATGGTGTATCTGCACATACTCTTCCTGATGGAACTCAATTTGCCATATCCCAGCGCAGTCCCGCATATTCTATACCATTCCAGTTCCTGTTTTTTTGAGAGTGACCTTCCAAATGCCCTGTTGCGTGATTTCAAAAATAACTATAATTTATTTAAATATTTTATTAATTATAACTATAATTTCAATAATTATCATGTCTCTGCCTCTGTTTTTGTAATCTATCAACCCGCCCTTTTCATCCATTCTTCGCTTCTTCTTTGTCGAGTGTTCAGTCTGTGTGGTACAGTTAAATATAACTTCGATACAGGCCTGGATTAGACCAGTCACAATCAAGAGAAAATCTGCAGATGCCGGGAATCCAAATAGCACACACAATTGCTGAAGGAGCTCCGCAGTCCAGGAAAGGAGCAAACAGTAGCTGAAACCTCTCAGCAGGGTTGCATCTATTTTTTTCGCCAGTCCCGCTGAAGGGGCTCGGCACGAAACATCGACTGTACATGTTTGTCTAGATGCCGCCTGGTCTGATGCGTTCCTCCAGCATGTTGCGTATGGTTAGCCTATATCAGAGCATGTATAGAACATTTCTCTCTTTCTCTCTCCCTCACTCTACATTCTTCCGTCTCACTCTCACTCTCTTTTACAGCTACATTAAAAGAATAAAGGGAACAGAATTTTGACGTCGTTGTAAAACTTTTAAAGTTCTGTTACTTGAATTTGTTTCATGGTGGCAGAGAGAAGACGAAGCTGCGCGCACAAAAAGAAAGCGAAATCTGATTGATAGAAACCACGGGTTATAATGGGAGCAGGGGAGGTCGATACAGCCTAAAATATACTCCAATATCAAGCAGTTTTGTTAGAACCCGAAAGCCGGGTTAACAGGTTCGCTTCAAGTTTCAACTTAATCGGAGCGGGAGGTGAGGGGCAAGGAGGATATTTTTCTGGGACGCAGACACCAGTGATTCCGTCGGGATAACGATAAACAGCTGTTTTTCGTTCTAAGGCAACGCACGCAATATACTGCGGGATGTTAACAGACCTGGCAGTAACTCTGTTCATCGCATGGTATCCACTAACGCTGAAGTGGGGGTACAGAATAGGAGCATGAAGTGCTGAGATGTCATAGTTTACTGCCTTTGTTGTTAACGGTTAATGAGTTTCAAAATCTGGTTCAGTGGGTATTGCACCGCATTCCTGAGTTCCTCTCGGAACTTGTTCTGAGTCAGGGCGTAAATGCACGTGTTGGTGCAGGAACCGAGAATCCGGAGCATTCCCGATGTCTCTTCTGTGATGTAACTGGGATCCGTGACAAAATAAAAAAACAAAACGCATCGAAATCCGCTGATAAATATAAAATACGATCTGCGTTACCCTCAACAATATGAAACTACCGGTTATGCTGAAGAGCAAAACGATGGATTTGCGTCGGTTCTCCATCTCCCGGTCCTTGTCATTCTCTCCACTCTTTTGTCCCCGGAGCCCCCTGCGGGCTCGACTGGCCGCTAGAATCCGCCTGTCAATCAGAGGGAGAGAGAGACAGACAGACAGACAGACATACAGACAGACAGACAGACAGAGACAGAGACAGAGACGATGACAGAGAGAGAAGATGACACAGATGAACCGATTGCCAGTTACCCAGCGAACGTATCTGCAAAATGATAAACGGCCGAGTCAATGATTAGCCGCTGGTTATGAAAGGACAGGATGGTTTAAATATTGTGGGCAGTCAACAGGCTCCTGACGGATTTCCTTGTCCTTTCAGGAACTAAAGAGGGAAGGGTGCCTTCTTGGCCGCAGCTCGGCTGGACTTTGCTGAATTTTTGGAGTGTTTTTATTTGTTGTTTGAACCGGAGACTTCATTGAGGATTGGGAATGCTTAATCCAGGTTCAGCAGCAGTCGTGGCCTCGCAAACATCAGGTTCTTGAACTAGACTCGACCGCTTCACTCACCCCAACACTGATAAAACCTGAACCAAACCTGCCGGTTTCTCAATGACTCGGAGCTTTCGGAGTGTTCAGGAGATGCTTAGTGTTGTAGCGTTCTGGGGAATGACAGAAATATTTTGCCTGTACGGTAGTTTTTTTTTAATGCTGTTCTGTAATGACTGGGAGGATACTCGTTGCAAATATTACTTTCGGGACAATAATAACCCTGTTCATGCGCCATCGTCTTTCACTTTCCTTTTAAATTCAGAATATGGTGATGTAGACAAAGCTTGGATTTCTGTATGTCATCTGAGTTCACAATGGCTTTATCTATTGAATAAATTGTTGTTCTTCGTCTATCCTGTTACATTTTATCTGGGCGGTTATGATGGATTGTTCTGTCTGTAATCACTGATCTGTAAGTTATTGTGTCTTTTAAGTTTCTCAGCAGTTGGAGAAACCTCATGTCCGGACACAGCCAATCACGCTCATTTCTCATTTGCTCGGAACGTTCAGACTATCCTGGGGGTGCTTCATATTGTAGCACTCTGGAGATGTCCATAAACAGTACTGAGTAGGTCATTTTCTGATTGGACGGCCGTGATCAGTGGAGTTCCACAGCACTCTGTGTTGAGACCGCTTCTTATCCCGTTGTGTGTCGATGATTTGAATGAAGGATTTCATTGCTTTGTGGCAGGGTTTGCCGATCCTCGGAAGATAGATGGAAGGGCAGGAGGAGTTGAAGAAGCGGGGCGCTTGCAGAAGGAATTATACAGACTGGAGAAATAGGCAAAGACTTTTGCAGAATGAATATAATGTAGTGAAATGCCCAGTCTTACTCTTGGACTGACTAAGTAAAGGCGTGAACTGTTTTAACAATGGGGTGAACATTGAAACAAGCAGAGGTGCAGAGCCGCTTGGGAGGATTCCACACAGGAAACATGCAGAAAGGTGAGGAAGCCAAATGCAATGTTAGCATACAGCTGCAGAGGACTGGAATATAAAAGGCACTCTTTTGCAACCTACTAATCTCCATACTCTCCATGGGTCCGGTCCACAAGCACGTGGCACGGGTAGCAATCCTGAGATTACTACCCTGCAGGCCCGGCCCTTTATCTATACTCTTAACTCCCTGAAATGCCTGTGCAGAACATCGTCATTCATCGTGCCCATGCCATTTTTACCTAGATATACCAAGACTTCCAGCTGTTCACCCTCCTACTTAGGAATGCTGTAGACTGGATCCCGGACGTCCCTGATGTTGTCGCGGACAGAACCTCCTGCCCGCGCAGAGTGCATTCCCCCTCCCTCCATACACACCTCACTCTTCCCTTCTTAGTCACAGCGGCAAACGGATTGGCAGAGACACGGGCACTGTGACTGAACTCTGTTAGGGCGCCGGAGCAGAGATCCAATCGCAGACCCTGCACTGTGCACACTGTGATATTTATTGAGTAACAAATCCCGAGGTGCAAACAAAGCCGGAGTCAAAGTTCAGGCAGAGATCAAAGCCAGGCAGAGAAATCCAAAAATCAGAATCGGGAAACGGGCAGAGTCGATATTCAGACGGACAGATACGAATGCTGGAAAGGCTCAGGGAAATTCACTGGGAAAATCTCGCAACCAACAGGTGAAAACAGAGTCCTGAAATACACTGAACAATAAAGGAAGAGGCAGATGATCGGTGGAATACAATGAGATAGAAGTGGCAGAAAAACAGGTCATAATGTGAAATAGGTGAGAGACGGCGTACTCAGTAATACAGGGGCCGGAGTAGAGTAGGATCGGGGACAGAAGCACATGGGGCATGAAAACAAACAAGAGCCCATGGCAATACAGAGTCAGAGACGACGGCTTTTGGGAGAACACACATAAAAAATACACAAAGTTCAGTTGGAGTTATTGACCCGCGTTCAGCCGTTTCACCTTCCTGACTGTCATCCTGTCTCCTGTGTCTTGCACCTTGGGTTTCACTGCCTCTCTAAGTGTCCTGTCTATCGGTACTTCAGCTTCTCGAATGATCTGGAGCTCATCCATTTCCCGCTCCGCCTCCTGAACGCGGATTTGTAGAAGCTGCACCTGACCGCACCTCTCGCAGCGGTAATCGCCAGGGACACCGGAGGTCTCCATGCCTTCCCGCAATCCCGCAAAGGAGCATTCAACTACCCAGCCTGGCAACTCTGGTATCCTATCGGAGAAGATATAAAGAAGAGAATGGCCCTCGTACTAACCCAGGCATGGGCAAACTACGGCCCGCGGGCCATATGCGGCCCGTTAAGCTTTTTAATCCGGCCCGCAGAACTTGATGAAATTATATTAATAAACTTTGTTAACACCTCAGATCCATCCTGAGAATCGCCAGAACAAAACTAAATCCAGACTTTGATGCGCTGGCTAAAAAGGGAGACCAACAACACTGTTCCCACTGAAATTAAAAACAAGTTTCTTCGTTGTGTTATGTAAAAAAAAATGCATTTGAAAATATTTTTTTCAATAAGCCTTACATGTTACATGTCATTTCTGTTAAGTGATGGACATGAGTAGTGCGCAGGTGCACGTACGTTCTCAAAATAAAAAATGCGCTCCAGATCAAATAACGCGCTCCGCATACTGGCGCGCTGTCACTGTTCTGTCAGTGACACTGGTCGTTGCTGAGTTTTGGCACAGGGGACAATTGAATAAGAAGGAGCAGGACAAGTAGACCTGCATCTCCTACCGTTTTTGAAATAAAGACAGTCAGGAGGAGAGTGATGATGATAATATTTTGAAGGATAACAGAATTTTCATTGCTTTAAAATAATAACTGTTACTATTAAAAAAGCTGTATTTTATTCATTTAATTTTCAGTGTTTTAAAAGTCATTTCAATAAATAGCTAAATACTATGGGACTTCAAAGACAGATATTTTGTTGTAATGCATTTGTTCATTTTCAATTGAAATTAAAGCACATGCTTTCTACATATCCCATGATATTTTATTTTCTCTTATGAGGTGTATTACCAAAACACTCCGTCCATCTGCTCCTGGTCCGGCCCCCCTGTCAAATTTTAGAACCCTTTGTGGCCCACAAGTCAAAAAGTTTGCCCACCCCTGTACTAATGGTACGTACATGGGCCACGACGTCTGGCTCCTCACCCTTCCACTTAAGAATACCTAGTTCGATCAAAGATATCCTGGTCGTTGTCGCCCAGGTACCCTCCTGCCGCTCCCATTAATAATGAGTCCCCTCACACCAGAGTGTGCTTTACACCACCCCCTAATCCCAAGCCAACTTCCCTTCTTTGATCTATGAGCTTTCAATGTCATAAACTCGCAAGCTCCGTTATCAGTGACTCACAATTGTCTACAGCTACCTTCATATATATTTCAGTAAGTTTATCCATGTTGCGTCGCCTTATAGACACGACACGCATCCGTGGACACCTAACTGCTGGGATTACTAGATACACTTCCAACCTGCATTTGTATTGCTTAACTGACGGCCTGCAGATAAAGGGTTTACTGCACCTGTCATTCCATAGAATTTAATGAAAGGAGTATCCATGGGGATTGTCGACGTCACCGCGGAGGTGTGACTGCTGGCTGCCTGGTCTATTAATATGAATCCCTCAGAACGACAGCTACAGTGAGAGCCGCCAGTCTACGCTATCAGAGACTAGCCGTCTCCAGATAGAAAGAGGACAGAGGCTGAATCGCGAACGGTAATCTGGACTATCCCAGCAATGGATTTTAATCTACGAAATGCAACGCGGAATGCTGCGGGAATCTCGAAGAATATTTTCTGGGCGTTTCAATATCTTCTTGAAAATCATGAAAGGTTGCAGTTGGATATTCGAATCATGATTATTCTTCAGACCATCCAACTGATTTACTACCCTCTACTCGCCATTTTAGCTGTTCCTGGTTAGTGTCTCGTCACGTCTTTTTCTCCTGATTAACGCTGAAAAATATGTCAGCTTCTCTTTCGTACCTGTCCTCTAACGGCGCGCTAATTGCACAGCGGCTTTCTCAACCCGGTATCGCTTCCGCAAACTTCCTCTGAGTATATTTGATTAGGTAAACCATTCAAGGCTTACTGTGAAGTAGGGAGGCATGCGATCCAAGGGGATATTGGTTTGTAGATCCAGAAATCGTTGCCTATGTGTGGTTGTAGACGGGTCTTATTCTGCATGGATGTCTGTGACCAGTGGTGTGACTCAGGGATCTGTTCTAGGACCACTGCTCTTCTTGATTTTCTGTTATGGACCTTGATGAATAAGTGGAGGGGTGGATTAGTAGATTTCCTGATGTCGCAAATTTTCGGGGTGTTGTGGATAGTATGGAGGTCTGTCAGAGTTTACAGCGGGACATTGGTAGGACGCAAAACTGCGGTGAAAAGTGGCAGATTGATTCCAACACAGATAAATGTAAGACTCTTGGCGTTGTTGGAGGTTAAGAGGGATGTTGGGGTCCGTGTGCATAAGACACTCAAAGCTGCTGCTCAGGCTGACGCTGTGGTTAAGAATGCCATACGGTGCACTTGCTTTCAATCATGGGATTGAGTTTAAGAACCAAGATGTAATATTACAGCTACATAGGATCCAGTACAGACCCCACCTGGAGTATTGTGCTCTGTTCCGGTGGCCTCCCAACAGGAAGAATGTGGAAACCATAGAAAGTGTGCAGAGGAGCTTCACAACGGTGTCGCCTGGATTGGAAATGAGAATAGGTTGAGTGAACCCAGCTTTTTCTCCTTGGAACGGCGGAGTATGAGAGGTGACCTGATAGAGGTCTATAAAATGACGAGAGGTACTCATCGAGTGGATAGTCAAAGATTTGTTTTCCCCTAGGGCTGAAATAGCTGGCACGAGAGGGCACAGTTTTAACGTGCTTGGAAGTAGGTCTGGAGGAGATGTCAGGGGTATATATCTTATGCAGACAGTGATTACGCAGAACGGACTGCCGGCACTGTGAGGGACTGGGATACGATAGGGTTTACTGGATTGCCACATAGAGCTTAGTAAAATAGTATGCTATGTGTATCCCTAGGAATGGACATGTTCGGTACAGCATTGCGGGCCGAAAGGCCGGTATTGTACTGTAGGTTTTCTATGTTTCGATTCATTGCGGAATTTCTCTTTCTATCGTTGGTGCCCTCGGTGTCCCGATTAATTCTCTGACAGGCAAACATTATCTCTGCCTCTTCTCCTTTTAAACTCTTCCACCAAGTGACCTCTCAAGCACCTTCACTCGAAGAGAAACAAGTCTGAGCACACACAAACTCTCCACACAGGGAATTCGCTGCAATCCAGTCAGCATTCTGATGTATTTCATATGCACACCCGTGAAACTTACACGTCCTTCCTGTAGTGAGGGGACCAAGACGTCTGCTCTTTATGATCCCCGTAGTGATGAGTGCAGTTGGGTCAGGGCAGGATTAGTCGGCTTTGCAGAAGTTTGTTGGAGTGGGCTGCATTGCTGAAAAAAATAAATATTAAATATTAAATAAATAAATAGCTCCAACGTCTCACATGTTGAAGAGCATGAGGTCAGCTGGGCATCATCACTGCCATGATTTATCACCGTCACCAAGAGTGTTGAGTAAACTGAGCGCCTGTAGAGGGATATTGATGGGTTAAGCGAATGAAGTAGCGCTGGCCGATGGAGTACAAAGTTGGTTAATGCCAGGTCATCCACTTGGGAATGAGAAATAGAAGAATAGAATATTATTTAAGTGCTAAACGATTGCAGTGTTCTGTTGTACGGAGGGATCTTGGAGTGCTTCTGCTTAAATCAGAAAACGTTGGTTTGCAGGTGCAGCAAGCTATCAGGAAGACAAATAGAATGTTGGCCTTCGTTGCGAGACAAATAAAAATTAAGAACAGGGAAGTTATGCTGCATCTGCACAAGGTACTGCTGAGGCTGTGTCTGGAGTATTGTGCAGTTCTGATCTCCTGACTTGAGGAAGGATAAACTGGAGCTGTAGACGGTTCACCAGTCGGTTGCAGAGATGAGGAGGTTCGACTATGAGGAGAAATAGACTCGCCTGGGATCGTACTCGGCGGAATTCATAAGTTTGAGAGAAAATCTTACAGACACATTTAAAATTGTTGAAGCGATAGGTAAGATAGAGTTAGGAAAGTTGTTTCCACTGGTAGGTAAGACTATAACTGAGGGAAATAGCCAGAGGATTCTGGGATGTAAATTTGAGACGGAGATGAGGAGGAACGGTTTTTCGCGGAGATAGGTGAATTTGTGGAAATAGATGCACAATGAAGCAGTGGAGCTTAGCACGTTAAATATATTTAAGACAAGTTATCATTGTTGTTTGCATACCAGAAGAATTCAGGGCTCTGAGGAGATGGCGGGTATGCGGCGATGAGCCCATGATCAGATCAGCCATGATCATCTTCATTGCCGGAGCATGCCAGATCGAACAGATGGGGTATCCCTGCTCCAATTGCTAATGTTCTCATGTTCTCATGTTCTCTCATGTTTGCAGTTGAGGGGAGTTGAATTTCCGTCACCGTGATACTTGTTACATGAATCAGTTCATTATTCTCTTTACACCTCCCGGTTGCAACTCCTTCTGGCGCGAAACATCTGAGTACATTCCAGCCATCGGTTGATATCACTGCTTAGCCCATAAGGCTCGGGAGCTGAATACGGCCATTTTAGCACCGAGCCCTCTCCGCCATTCCATCATAGCTGATTTATTATCCCTCCCTACCACATTCTAGACCCTCTCCCCGCATCCTTTAAAGCTCCGACAAATCAAGAGCCGATTAATCCCCGCTACAAATCGTTCCAATGAACTGACCGTCATAACCGTCTGTGGCGATGAATTGCACACATTCACCAGCCTCGGTCCGAAGATATTTCTCCCCCTCTCTGTTCGAAAGAGGTAACGATTAAAAGAATTGTAATTTCAGAAAGTTTCCAGCCAAAAGTCTGTTAATGGTCTTTATCTTCCCCCGCACAGTGAACGTGTTGACAATCGTCATCCTGTCGCGGGGAAAGTGCGGTCTCTCCAAAGGTGTCACTAGGTACCTAGTTGCCATGGTAGCAGCGGATCAGCTCGTCGTTCTCTTCGATCTGGTATTGAGCAAGATTCCACTGATTTACATGCAAATAGATCTTTTCCTCTGGTCGTTACGTGTTCCCGTGTGTAATATCCACGCCGTCGTGTTCTACGCCGCCACGGACTGTTCAGTCTGGTTCACCGTCACTTTCACCTTTGATCGATTTGTGGCCATTTGTTTTCCGAGGCTGAAACGAAAATACTGCACCGGGAGAGCGGCGGCTCTGGTTCTGGGGACAGTGACTCTGTTGAGCTGCGTAAAGAACATTTTCTGGTACTTTTTGTTCGATGGGTCATATTCGATGGTAATTTTGCCCCTGCTCTGTCTGCGAAATAATCGTTTTTCCCCGTCTCAGGAGGCTGCATACCTACTGATTAATTTCCTCATCACCCCAGCATTACCCTTTGTCCTGATTCTTCTGTTAAACAGTTTAACCATCAGACACGTCTTAGTGGCCAGCCGAGCCCGGAGGAGACTCCGTAGTTCACGCGATGGCGAGACGCCCGCCGACCCGGAGATGAAGAACCGCAGGCAATCCCTCCTGTTACTACTGGTGATGTCAGGGAATTTCATCCTGCTGTGGGCGCTGCTGACGCTGTATTCCGTATGGGATAGCCTGTATGTTTACATTTACGTGCTGCCCCCGTCTCCTCTGCGGGAGCTGGGCTACATGCTGCAACTGCTGAGCTCCTGCACCAACACGGCCCTTTACGCCGTGGTCCAGGCCAGGTTCAGGGCTCAGCTGAAGGAGACGGTGAAATCGCCCTTCAGTCTCATGACAAAGCTTATTCGGCGTTGTCAGGTCCGCATTAATCCTCAGTGATCTTTCTTCCATACCGCCCCAAAATATCCCATTTCGTCCGTGCATATGCAGTTCCACTGAGGCTCTGAACGGCCGTGGTTTGCTCCTCGATACACTGACACGATCGCCGATTTCTCCCCAGTCTGCTTTCTGTATTGCTCCTTCCAGCTTACTTTCGCCTCGAGTTCCCTGTAATGTCTCCTTCAGTTGCACCAAGTGGGTGATTCGAACTTTCTTTGCATGCCAAACATTGCATCAAAATCGGAATGCGGAGTTGGGCCCTGCGGGTATTCCGTGCGGCCCTAATGGCTGCTCGGAATCTCCCAGTATCGCACAATCTCTTTCCTCCGGCGAGGGTCCAGTGGATCCAAGAACTCCTGCCATTAATTGGTTCAGGCGAGTCCCTTGCCAAAGACTGACCGAGAACACCGCTAGCGATTTTGATCTTTGGAGATCTGTCTGCCACCTCGAGAGAATGTCATTACCTCGCACCCGGAACACCATTCATTCAATTTCCGCTCGTTCTTCCCAAGCAGTAATTGCCATTTCAGTGCTTTTCGGAAATTGAACAAATTCATGGACACTTAGTGCAGTGGAGGTCCAATCTGTCGAATTGAGTTGAGTACTTTGGGTACGTGGGGAAGGTGACTGCTGAGGAACGGGCACCGGATCTTTTTGTATTTATTGAGATTCGGCACGAAATGTGAAATGCTGTCAGATGTATGGCTCTAGCATAAACGCCATCAATTGGTATCGATACATCAGAGCTTTCTCCCGCTGACCCGTCAGGAATAGCATCTTGCACTGCAGCATTTTCCACCTGAGATCCTGACTGGATCGTATCCTTTCCGAAACGTCGACCGACACCTCTGTTCAGTCTGTTTTTTTTTACTTCCTTTTTTCCTTCTTTATTTGATCATCCGGTGTTCTCCTGATTTCCCGCCGCTGTCTGTGACGGCGTGGGTTTCCTCGGGATGCTTTGGTTTCCCCACACAGACCAAATTCTAATACTTATATGTTGATAGCTTAATGTGTCACTGAAAATTATCCCATGATTCGGGGCACTGGGAACGTGGAGCATTCCGGCAGCCATGGGAACGGACTGGAAGTAAAGCATTTGAGAAGGACACGTTCCGGGAGGCTGATCCATAAGACCGAGCTGCAGGGGCTGGCATGGATTCAAATGTTCTCCGGGCATAGAGTTGGTTGGCATAAAGCAGTGGTTGGGGGCAGCGATTCTGCATGTGACAAGTGTTGGAGATATTCTGACGTTTGTCTTGGATGAAGATAGGGAAGATTCATAAATGTGCTTGTGGATGACACAAAACGTGATGGAGCTGTGGATGTTGAGGAAGCTTGTTGAAAGTCCAGATGGTCAGTCAAGTAACAGTTTTGTCATACTATCGCCAGCAGGTGGCAGCCTGTAAGGCAGCGATTTCAAGATTCATTCAGGATTCAAGATTCAAGATTCAAAACCTTTATTGTCATTCTAACCGTACATCAGCTCTGCAGGGCAGAATGAGACAGCGTTTCCCAGGAGCAGTGCAATCATAACACAACAAACGCAACACTAAATAATAAACATAACAATAAATAGTAAAACACAACAGCCACATGTCAGTTAAAATCAAGTTACAAGTGTCCAGTGCAAGTTAAAAGCGTCCAAAGCAAAGTCAGGTAGAGCAGCTATTTTGCAGTCTGACTGCCTGTGGGAGGAAGCTGTTTAGTAGCCTTATGGTTTTAGTTTTGATGTTCCTGTAACGATTGCCTGATGGCAGAAGAACAAAAATTCATCGAGAGGGTGTGAGGGGTCTTTAATGATGTCCCGTGTCTTCTGGAGGCATCGACTCTGAAAGGAGTCTTGGACAGAAGGAAGGGCGACCCCAATAACTTTCTCTGCTCCCCTAACCACCCTCTGCAAGGGTTTTTTGGTCAGCAGCACTGCAGCTGGAGTACCAGGTTGTGAGGCAAAAGGTCAGTACACTCTCAACCACGTTGTAATCCAGGAATCGCATTTTAATCACAAAGAGTAGTTGACAGTCAGTTGATCCGGGGTTTGAGATATAAAGAGTCAACTCGGATGTATAAAAATGGACTGATAAATAATCTTGCAAATGATACCATGAACATTTATTTAGAAACATGCACAAAGTGACGGGGAATTTTCAGGTAGTAATTTCAAATAAGCTCTAAAAGCCAAGAGCTATAAACAGGGTGCAAGGGATGCACATCCTTGTGTGGTTGTAGATGTCAAGGAATAGTGAACTCGAAGGGAATCTCAGACAGACATGTGCCTATGAGGAAAATGGAAGGTAACACTCTTTAAAAGAGTAGAAAAGAGTAGCTACCAGTTATGTTGGATCAGTCCATAATTGAATGATTAGTAGTTTGCGTGGATCCGGTATGTCAGTAAAACTTTGACAAATCTCTTTCCATGCACTGTGCAGAGGACCATGACTGGTTCCGGCACGCCCTGCTATCGATAAACCAGTGCACAGGAGCAGAGAAAACCTCGGGTACAGTCCATCACAGCAGCAGCCTTCCCCACCACTGAGCACTTCTTCAAACTGCAGAATCGATCATCAAGGACCCCCACCATCCGGGACATGCGCCATTCCCGCTACTGCCATTGGGAAGGAGGGAAGGCAGTCGTACTTCCCACACTACAGCTTCGCGAACTGTTGTTACCCTATAACCATCGGGATCAAGAACAAACTTGGATTACCTCACTAACCTCAAATCTGAAATGTTTCCACAAGCTATGGAATCACTTTCAAGAACCCTGCAATATTTTCGCAGTGTTATTTTTTTTATTTGTCCATCAACCCATTTCCCCAGCTATCCATCCATTCATTCGTTATTCGTTAATCTATTTATTTCTTGTTTGCTCAGTGTGTCATCTATTGCACATTGGCAATTTGCATAGTCTAACTTTCTGCATATTACTTCAATGTTTCAGTTGCATTTCTCTGTTGTTCTCTGCATCCCAGCAAGAAAGGTAACCTCAAAGTAGTATGTGATGTCATAACATGGTTTGATAATAAAATTGCTTGCACATTGACGTGACCACATGGTAATTGACCCGACTGAGAGAGAGCTGGAGAGTTCGGAATGCTCTGTTGATGGAGTGTACATTGCTAGAAAGATTGATAGAATGCAGTGCAATGGGAAGATCACGTGCTCGAAGGAAATCGTGGCTGTGTGTTCTATCGTGAGAGGAATAGTCTGGGTTCGGCGGCCGGAATCTAGAGTTTTGTAGGCTGTGCTCCTTAATCGCCCCGCCAACAAGTAATTTGCAGAAGAGTTCCAGTCAGTTGTCAAGGTAAAGGAGTCAGGCAAAAGTAAAACAGCAGTAAAAAAGGGAGATGCGAATAAAATATTTAGACAGTCCATAAAAACATCAGACATAGAACCATAGCACGCCACAGCACCTTACAGGCCCTTCAGCCCTCCATGTTGTGCCGACCCATGTAAAAGTACTAAACCCACACTACCCATAACCCTCCATTTTTCTTTCATCCATGTGCCTGTCCAAGAGGCTGTTAAATACCCCTAATGTTTTAGCCACCCTCATTCCTTGCAAATCATTCCATGCACTCAAAACCCTCTGTGTAAGACAACTTACCGTTGATGTCTCCTCTAAACTTCCCTCCCTTATCTTGTCCACCATTGGTCCCCATCTGGCGCTCAGCTCTCACCTGTGGCTCCAAGTCGCTGTAACACGCGCAGCGGCCACACCCCGATAAACCGTCTCGGCAGACGGGCCAAACCAGTTGAAGGTAGCCGACCGGACTTCGGCCCTCGGTGAGGTAGGGGATCATCCTGTCCCTGCGTGTGGTTTGACCACAATTCCGGATTGAGTGCAAGAGTCCAACGTTCAAGAAGGCAGGCCAGCATACGTTGGTGGAGCGCCAAGAGCACGATAAGGCACTTACACCTCCTGGTCATCAACTGCAAGAGGTGGTGATCTCTTAAAACTCACCTGGCAGAAGGCAAAGGCAAAACCACTGCTGTAACCTGTCACGAACACGATTTCCCAATATGTCAGAGCTGCGTGGAGGGAAATCGTCCGCCAACTTGAAATCCAGTTCATACTGGGCAGAGGCCGTTCTCCTGCTCAGACAATGGGAGAGGATTCACTGCATCATCTCAACTTAAGGCACATCGGCGAGTTCACAGAGGGCAGAGGCCGAACACCTGCTCATACTTTGGGAAGAGATTCTCTCAGCCAGATCAACCAAATGTGCATCATTGAGTTCACACCAGGTAGAGGCCGTTCACTTGCTGTGAATTTGGTAAAGAATTCATTCATTTATCTATCCTTATGACACACTACCAGGTTCACACTGGGGAGGGGCTGTTCACGTGTTCTAAATGTGGGAAGCGATTCACTCAGTCATCTAACCTTATGTAACTCGCTTTGGCAAGCAGCTTAAAATAGGGGGTGATAGCCCCCCAGCCGGCCAGGCTTAAGAAATCTCGTTTGGATGCATGCTGCGCCATGTGTCCACTGTTACAAATTAGTACTGTACCCGGAAATAACAAACAGTACAGAATATGCGATTAAACAATTGAGCTTGATAATTCTTACTTTCACTATATGGTTAGTGAAGTGAACAAAACCAAATGGATAAAGGGCCCACTCTCTCCATTCGCGTCTTCTCGTCTCTCCCCAGCAAAAGACCACGAAAATCTCTCTTCCAGGCTCACAAGGAAGAACGGTTCTGTCATTGGATAGCCCCGCACTCCAAAACCCTGTTATCTCTAGTCGTAACCTCCTCTTTTGTTCGTCTCTCGCTCTCCCTGTGGGATGGGTTCCTGTCACTAGTCTGTGGGTGAAGAGGTTTCCCTTGAATTTTCTACAGACTGAAGAAGTCGAGCTAACTGCAGTTCTTTCTGAGATGTTCTTCGTCCCTCAAGTCTCTGGGCTGAGCAAAAATGACTTTCGAAGTTAACCTCCTTATTCATGGCTCATTTCTATATTATGAGTAATTTTCCCTGCTTCTAAAGGGTTGTTAAAAAACACCACTGTCCTCTAAAGACTAAAACCATCAGTTGGATGTTCAATGAAGCAGGGTCAGAAACCAGAGGCAGGTCTGCACAGGGCAGAGTTTGGGGCTCTGGACTGTGGTCGGGGTAAGAACGTATGATCAGGAGAAGGGAATCAGCACCAGGGCACGGCAGCGAATGACAGAGTAGCGACATTTGGAAGCTGATTGACAGAGACAGTCTTTCGGTTGTCTGACTGGTGACACAAACAATATCTGTGGTGAGGTGCTCCACTGGTCGAGAAGCGTTGGTGGGTTGGGAGTAGTTTTATCTATTTAGGGATTTGTTCCTGCTTGTGTATCCTGTAATATTATATCCGGGTGGTTATTATGGATTGTCCTATCTGAAATAATGTATGATCAGTTAATTTGTAAGACTGTGACTCTAAAACTGGATCATGCTTGAATTTCTGGTGCTTTTAAGAAGTGATGGAGTGCATTCATGAGTTTGTTTTTTAAAGCAAGATCTTGGTGAATGATATTTGCCACTTGTTTGTACCTGTGTTAGTAACGAGATTGAGTTAAACTGCTGTATGACCCTGGAATGTGTTGGATTGTGTCTGGTTCCTCTTGGCATTTTCTGCACTTACTGCCTTGTTTGTTTGTATTTTTGATTGTCTTTCTTTCTTTTGTTAACCACCTTGTCCTGTATGTCTGCAAGGGACCCCTCTGCTTCTGGGAAGAAGTCTCCAACTCTCAGTCAGGTGTTCGATGCTTCCTTGTCACCAGCGCGGATCATTGGGATGTCTGCCATGGAGGGTCAGTCTCATTCCATTGGTTAATTTTATCTTCCATAGTGTTGATTTATTTTTCTGAGCTTGCCTCTCATTGAAGTTTTCAGGTCGGTATTGCTTTTCACAATTGCATAAACACACATGGAGTACTGAATACTCTTCATTTTTGATGAAAATGTATACTTAGTTTTATCTGACTCTTGTGCGATTTTTTTTCATGTGTGTTATTTCTGTTCCTCCTTCTGTCCAAGGCAGTGTTAATCTAAGTGGGCTTGAGTGCAAATAGTCTTTTCTAGCTGCTACGGGCAGATGAGGCTCGCTAGGCACAGATGATACCTCATTTAGAAGAGGCAAAACTTGGATTTCAAACCTGCGCTGCCTTGCGGCTACACACGCTCAGGGGAAAGGGTTTGGGAGTAAACAGCGAGGAAAATTCCAGAGTCGGAGTCCCGAAGGCGGCTGACTGCTCTACCCGGTACCCGCAAGGCAAATCCTGCGATGCTGCTGGCACCAAACTCTATCGACTTTCGTCGTTCCTCTGGATCTGTCATCAGCATGGAGAGTGGTTCATTTCGGTACGTCAAATTTGAGTACATAATATAATATTAATGATAAGACTCTTGGCAGTGTGGAATATCAGCGAGAAATTGGGGTCCTTGTCCATCCATAAGATACTCAAAAATGCTGCGCCGATAGTCAATGTTAAGAAGGCGTATGGTCGGTGAGCTTTCATCAACCCTGGGATTGAGTTCGAGAACGGGAAGTTCCGTTAAGGCTAAATAGGAACTTAGGTAGATCCATTTCTCGTCATTTCACGCATGAAGAATATGGATAAATTAGAGTGCAAAGGAGATTCATAAGGATATTGCCTGGATGGAAACGTATTCCTTATGAAATATGTTAAGTGAACACGACCTGTTCTCCTTGGACCGACGGTTGATGATAGAGATCTATACGATGATGAGAGGTATTCACGTGTGGATGACCAGAGGCTTTCTCCCTGGTGTGAAATGGCTAACACGAGTAGGCATAATTTTACGGTGCTTGGCAGTTGGCACGGGGGGTGGAGAGGATGTCAGAGTTAAGTTTTTTTCACACAGAGAATGGTGGGTGCGTGCAATACACTGCGGGCACAGTGATGGAGGCGGAATAATTAGTGTATTTTAAGGGGCTTTTCGATAGGTAGGTAGAGTTTAGAAAAAAAAAATGACGGGTATGCGGTAGGGAATTTTAGGCAGGTTCCAGAATAGGTTACATGGATGGTACAACATTGTGGGCCGAAGGGTCTTTAATGTTCTGTAGAATTCTATGTTATATGTTCTATGTTGGACACCCTTTTCATTATTCCACGATTGCATCATTACAGCGGGGCCTGTGGCTACGGGGAGAAGAATTGGTGTTGTATCGCCTCTGACTCGAGTACTCCAGTCCCCCCAACGAAAGCCGTGAACTCTTACTCCAGCTTTTTAGGTGAATCAAGTCCTTCCAGAGGTGGCCGACCAGAGATGCTCACAGTTTTCCAGATGTGGTCTCAACAACACAGAACAGTACAGCGGGGAATCAGGCCCTGCTGCGCACTGTGTTTTTCTGAACCGATTGACCTGCTCATTGTATGCCTTGCCAAATCAATCCTTTCAACCTGAGCTAGGTCTGCATAACTCCATTTTCCACACATTCATCTGGTATCTAATAGCCTCTGTCACATCTGCCTCCTCCACCGCCACTTGTATTCATTCACTGCGCCCACCACGATGAGTATTAAAATTAAAACTTGCAACAATCTCTTCTCCCTCCTGCCTTCTGGGAAAAGGCTCCGAAGCATTCAGGCTCTCACGACCAGACTATGTAACAGTTTCTTCTCCTAAGCTATCAGACTAATCAATACCCGAAGCCTGGACTGACACCTTGCCCTATTGTCCTGTTTATTATTTACTGCAATGCCTGCTCTGTTTTTATGCACTTTATGCAGTCCAGTCTAGGTCTGTAGTCTAGTGTAGCTTTCTCTGTGATTTTTTTTTCACGTAGTTCAGTCCAGTTTTTGTACTGTGTCATGTAACACCATGGACCTGAAAAACGTTGTCTCATTTTTACTATGTACCTTACCAGCAGTTATGGTTGAAATGACAATAAAAGTGACTTGACTTGAACACACATCTTCTCAAAAAATTCTGAATCAGTTTTAACACTACTATCTGACCAAGGTGTGTCTTTACAACAGCAGTGTCGGGAAAAGATGCAGAACATCCACTAAATTACACACTGCAAAAACAGCGCAAGAAGGGACTATTGAGGTAGTGTTCATCCTCTCTCATGAAATATGTGCCATCTTGTCTTAAAAAGTTCAACCTTAGGGAAAGGAATGCCGACTATCCACACTGTTTGTGCCTCTCAAGTTCCTATAAAGTGTGTCAGACGTGTTCCAGTCTTAGACGCTTCGGAGAAAATGTCCCGGTATTGTCCAGTCTCACGTTATCCAGGCAGTATCCTGATAAACCTTTTCTCCTAAGGATCCAAATCCTCTGCTTTAAAAAAAGAAATTTATATAACTGACACAACTGCCTGACACTGAAACTAGTAACGGTAAATTATGAACTGAGATTCAAAGGTCCCTCTGCAGACCAACACAGTCGTCCGAGGTAGCGCCCTGTGTATCGGTGAGACACGACGTAGGTTGAGAGACCATTTCACCGAGCACGTAAAAGAAGAAATATCTGCCATTGGCCACCCAGCTTAGTGCTACTTCCCATTCCAATATGTCAGTTCCTGGCTTCCTCGACTGACGAGACGAGGCCATACTCAGGTTGAAAAACGACACCTTTCGTTCCGTCGGAATAGCCGCCAAGTTGACAGCATGAAGAAGATTTCTCTGACTTTCCGTAATGGCACTCCCGCCCTCCTTCACCAGGCCCTATCCTCTTTTTCTCCGTCTGGCTCCTTATCTGCTTGCCCGCCAATCGCTTCCCTTTGTGGCTTCTACCTGTTTTTCTTTCTTCCACGTTCTTCTATCCTCACCTGTCAGGCTCCCACTTTACAGCTCTGTATCTCTTTCACCAATCAGCTTCAGCAGCTATTTATTTCAGCCCCTCCCCTCCCATTTTCACCTGTCACCTTATGTCACTCTTTTTAAATCTATACCTTATCTTCTTTTTTTCTCTCCCGCCCTGCCGACTGGTCTCGTCCCAAGACGTCAACTGTTCGTTTTATTAAATGCTAAGATCGACCGGCATTTGTTGCTTGGATTTTCATCATCTGCAGATTGTCTCTTGTTTGTGACAGGGAGGGAGGAGTTTTGTTAGACGGAAGGTAGTGTATCTGTGGAATGCTCTGCCATAGACTTCGTCGGAGGCAAATTTTCTGTGTATGTTTCTGTGTATATTCAAGAAGTTGATCATTACTTGATCGGTCCGGGCATCAAAAGGTTAGGCGAGGTGTAAGGGATTCAGTGTGGGATCTGGGATCGGCGGAACAGACTAAATGGGCTGCATGGCCTAACTCTGCTCCCGAGTCTTATGGTCTTATGGTATTATGGAACAAGCCCCTAAAATCATGATGAATCTTCTCTGCAGCCTTCCAGCACAAAAGATCCTTTGTACAGAATACTAAGTCGAACTTAATGCAACTGTTCAAGAAACTTAGCAGGTCAGCCAGGATCTATTGAGAGGAATAGAGTCGCGGTTCGGATGAAACCCTCCCACACAGCGGTGACACAGACCATTCGGCCCACCCGCTCCATCTGTATTGATGTCCTTTTAAAGTCGTCACATCTGGCTTCCTTTCACCCAGCTCTTCGGGGCCTTGAACTATTTTGAATGTATCTCTAAATCGCATGGGCACATGCGCTGAAGGGTCTTTTCCCTGCTATAAGACTCTGTGAAGGAACGTTTCCTATGCTGTACTTATCAAAGTTGATTTTCTTTTCTTTTTGTAAGTACAGGATCACTAAAAAGATAGTGTGAAAGAGCAGTGAGCTGGGTAATTCCCCAAGGCCCACTGGGTATACCGCATTTTATTCACAGAGAGGCGGGTGTTGAGGTTACTCCGTATTGACCAGTGTTCTCCGCAGCCACACACAAGATCCCAGAAAAGCTGTGACAAATGTAATTTTATTATTTAAGACGTTTAATAGATAATGCAAGAAAATATTGACTGTTGAATCTCACGTCAGTGTTTGAAAAGTTACTGGAGAGGACGCTTATGGACAGGATGTAGAGCGATCGAACACCACACGAAGAAGTAGACCGCCCGGTGCTTCTGATGTGTGACGGCCTATGGTTTGCTCTAGTACCATCGACCTACACCAGAAGCGGCGCCTTTCATACCCTTCCCATCCATGTACTCATCAGCGGGTCTCCAGAATATTGTTCTAGTGTCACCCTTCCCGATGAAGGAAAGCGTCAGTTTGGGTGAGACTAAATCTATTGAATCCTTCTCACTAACTCTGGCCCTCAACTTCTTGGAACATCATTATAGATGCCCTGTGTTTTCCTCTCCTCTGCCTGTGGAAGGGGGGAAACCTCTCTCTCCCTGTTTGTAAGAGTGAGAGCATGAGGGATGTCGAAATTACCGGGTGAATAATAGATTTGTTGACCTG
The DNA here is from genome assembly GCF_048418815.1 of Hemitrygon akajei. Lineage (NCBI taxonomy): Eukaryota > Metazoa > Chordata > Chondrichthyes > Myliobatiformes > Dasyatidae > Hemitrygon > Hemitrygon akajei. The sequence continues at coordinate 2,901,563 of NW_027331980.1, read as the reverse complement.
CAGTACACGGCCACTCTTCCTGGGGTTTGTTTTCACTTGTCTGTTGGCGATCAGCCCTGATGCTTCCTGAAAGAACAAGTGAAGGGGTGGTGGGAGAGGTGGACGGAGTATTTTCTTTCGGATTTCATTCATTTCCCAGGGTATTCCTCTGTATCGAGGATGTATGTGAAGAGTAATTATTTCATCATGTGTGGAGTATACATTCTCTGAGAGTAAATGGAACCATTGGTCCTGTCGAATGCTAAAAGGACTCGATCTGGAGAGGACGATACCATGGTGGGGGATCTCGGACCAGAGGACACAGCCTCACAGCATTAGTCCAAATATTTGGAATGGAGAAGAGGAATACATGTAGGCCAATGACGTGAATCTGTAGAATGCGTTTCCACAGGCGGCTGAGAACATATATATCGGAAATATTCAAGACAAGTGTTTACAGACGTGTGAAGGATTATGGGAAAAAGGAAGGAAGTCTGAGGGTGAGAGGTAATGGATCGACCATGAACAAATGGCGAAGCAGACTCGGTGGGCCGAATGGCCATATACTGCTTCAATATCGCATGGCTTAATGGTCGTATGGCATCCAGGAACATTGATGTGCCAGTCTTTCCCGTCCCCATGCCTCTCTTTGCACGCAATATCCTAGTACCTAACTGCGGCTCATTCGGCTTATGTACGTATCCGTCGATCTATCTATCTATCTATCTATCTATCTATCTATCTATCTATCTATCTATCTATCTATCTATCTATCTATCCAGACATACTGTGCGGAACAGCCCCTCCCAGATCGGACTGTTGTCGAATCGAAAGTAATGTGGCAGTGGATAAGCTGAGCTTGGTGATTTTAGGAAACTGTGTGAAAACCTTTAGTTTACCATTACAATGAGACCCCCATTCAAGATTTAAAAGGCGGAAATTCGGGGGAGATTTTCAGATGTAGACTGCGACATTCATGTCCGCTCTCAAGTTTTAAAAGACAGAGTTTTTTTTAGCTGGACTGCGGCCAATATCTGAGCGGGATCCATTATAAAGTTTGAGTAAAAATAGCGTAAGCGTTGCGCGGCGGCCATTCCGGGAAAGGACATTGTTCTGAGAGTTTTTGGATCATCAGGCTTCGGCGATATCAGGTTTAGGTGAGCTAATTGTCAGGTGCGTTTCTATTTTTCTTCATAATTCTTCATTCCTCCTCCATGAAAGCATGATAGTGCGGAGAGAATGTCTCCGGTGGCAGTGTTATGTTCCGTGCGTCAGAAGTCGTCTCCCAGATAACCTCATTAGCATCAAAAGCATCGAGCAGCAGCTCTCCTGAAAACAGATTAAACAACTTGCGCTGTAGCTCGATGGATGTCGCTGGGTTATTGTCAGAAGAAGGAAAGGAAATGGGAGCCAGAGCAGGGTAATCTGTGCCCGTTCCCCTCTGAGATAATACACTGTAGATAACGTTGATGTCTGCCTACAAGGGAGGGACGGGGGTCGCAGTGACTGGGTTTCTGGCACTGAATCTGGTGCTGCCGCTCAGAAATGAAGACTATTGAAGGGGACTACAGAGTTGAAAGGAGATTAAAACGTCCGATGAGCAGAGTGGCGATACTGTAGGCGCGATAGAGACTCCCGGATGTTATGTTGCCTCTCAGGTGCCAGGATCAGAGATGTCTCAGATCGGGTCTTCTGAAGTAGAAGTGTAGGCAGCTGGATGTCTTACTACCGATCAATACGAATGGCATCGATAGAGAAAGATTAAGAGGTACTGAAGAGAGATTTTAGGTTGCTAGATGAATTTCGGTTGATAGAAGCATTGATCGTGTGGATAGTCATTTTTTTTCTTTTTTTCTCAGGGCTGAAATGGTTGCCACAAGAGGACACAGGTTTAAGCTGCTGGGGAGTAGGTACAGAGGAGATATCAGGGATAAGTTTTTTACTTAGAGAGTGGTGAGTACGTGGAATGGGCGACGGTGGTGCAGGCGGATTTGATAGGGTATTTCAAAAGACTTTTGGACTGGTACATGGGGCTTAGAGAAATAGAGGGCCATGGGTAAGCCTAGCAATTTCTAAGGTAGGGACGTGTTCGGCAGAACTTTGTCGGCCTAGGGACCTGTATTGTGCAGCAGGTTTTCTATGTTTCCATGTTTCTATGAAAGCGGAAAAACAGGACATCCACGGTAGTTCTCTTTGGAGCCCTTCCCGTGCCACACGGCAGAGAGCATAAGAAAAGGATAATTCGGCAGATGAATGTGTGGCTGAGGTACTGCTGCAGGAGACAGGGTTTCAGATTTATAGGGCAGTAAGATCTCTTGTTGGGAGGATGCAGCCTCAAAATAGAGGGATAGAGAGGAGAAGGAATTTCTTTAGCCAGAACATGGTGAAATTGTGGAATCAATTGTCATAATCAACAGTGGAGGCCAGTAAATTGAGTTTATTTAAGTCTGACTTTGATACATTGTACGACGTGAAGGGAAACGGGCGAAGGTAGACTGCAGCTGGGAGGGAAAATGAAGTCGCCATGTTGAAAAGTCGAAGCAGACACGCTGGCTCAATTGGCTTAGTGCTACTCTTCTATCTTATGATCTTATCTGCGGAATTTTCTAACCCCCGAGCTACAGGAGGTGGTGGTAACCGGCACGGTCCATAGGGAAGAGTTAAGGTGCAGACAGCTGAATACTTAAATAATCGGGGTACTGATGCCAATAGGGTCCCGGAATATACAAGACCGTTAATCAGGTTTGATTATCCATCGTCCTAGAGAACGGCAGGGCAGTGTTCAGTGTTCGAGTGGCATCCTCGGCTGTGATCTACTGTAAGATTTGGGAGAACCGTGCAGGGACGCGGTGTCAGGGTACTTTGGATCACAAGCTGCCGGTTTCCTCCATGACCCTCACTGCGTTAATGGGCAGAGTGAGCACTGAATCTCCCAAAAGCGCAACTCCGACTTGAACCTGCAATGATCACCCGGCCGAACTTCCAGAAAAAATAAAAAAAAAGAAGCTGCAGAAATCTCAGCCAAGTGCATCACGGGAACCAGCCTCTCAGGCGTCGAAGAGGGATGATTAGAAATGGGGGATCAATAAGGATATTCAATCCTGGACATACCCTCTTCTCATTGCCACTATCAATGAGGACTTGACGGAGTCTGAAGACCCACATTCCCAGTTTCAGGGACAGTTTATTTTTCTCCAGCTGCAGATTTCTTACTGGACAATGAGTGCTATCATTATTTACTCTTTGCTTAAGATTTACATATTTATCTTAAAACACTTACCTTAAGAGCACAATTCAGTATTTATTTTACTGAACTGCTGCTGTAAAACAAGAAATTCCAGACATAGGATGTGGTAGTTGCCTCAGAGTGGTTCGGCGTTAGCAGGGAAGCGGGATGGGCTGTTTCAGGCCACTGCATTGTCTGCTCTGGGAGCCCGGTGGGGCTCCACAGATCTTCCGAAAGGTTGGCCGGTACCGAAGGCAGCGAGTTTCTTTCAAGAGACGGAGACCAGTATAATGCAAACAGCATCAGTTTTATTGAGTCATGCAGTTGGATGGAGTAACGGTTGTACTACGGCGGGGCAACGATCAGCGGGATCAGTGTATAGTCAGTACCGATACCAGAGAATGTGAACACCGGAAAACTTTAACCCTTTCCATCATCAGAGCACAGGAGAATTATTGTAGTTTCATAGAGACAACGGTAGATCACATCGAACACCCGCTGCCCGTTCTGCCCAGTGTCTGCAACTGTCCAGCGCTGACAACCCATGCGGTCAGACAAAACTGATCTGTGATCTTCATCTTCCCCTGTGCGTTCCCCGAGGAGACACAGCCATCCCTTAATACCCCAAGCGTCAACATACGTGACGCGTGGTTTTTAATGTGTTTTGGATCTCACTCTTGCACCAGGAATGCAAAAGACCCCGGGGCAGGACGTATCTGTCTGTTCAGCGTGAGGCGGCGGCCCGCGCCTATATGGGCACAGTTTTCTCAGGGCTGCTTCCCTTATCAAGGCGGGCCGATGTTCTTGGGTCAGTGGAGGACCATGGTGGCGGGAAGTCCTCGAAAATGTCTCTTAATCTAACAACATTACGGTTACTGTGAGTGTGGGTGATGTTCCCTCACGTGTTACAGGGTGCCGAGGCCAGGCTGGGTGAACAGGCCATTGCCGTGATTACTGAATCGCGGTATGGGAACTCTTTGTTAGTGGAGAGCGTGCCGAAAGCGGTGATTGATACGAAGCAAGGCGCGCGATTCAGGGCTCGTCCTCACATGAGTGGGCAATCCATTTCGCCAGTGGCAGCGGACCAGACCTCGTTATTGAAAGGTGAAACAGAGAGAGGTGAGGGGAGAGTTCCTCAGTGCAACCGCTGTCCCTTTATTGACGGGGATTGTTTTGGTCAGCAGAGAACCGATCTCAGAAAGCGGCAGTGCTTGGCCGGGTGAGTGTGGAGAGCCGGCGGCACAGATGCGCTGGGCAACGCATTCCTACAGTTAGAGGGCAAGGAATCTACGATCAGAAAGGGTTAAAATATCGTTAGGAAGGAGATTAAATACTCAAGGCGTTTTCCACGTATGTGGGAACTGAAGGATTACATGAGTCACGACAGGACCGATCAGGAATAACGGAGGAAATATGGGCCTGGTATCGGAGAGGTAGGAAAAGTCCTTAATGAATGCTTTCTCTCAGTATTCACGATTAAGAAAGACCTTGACAAATGTGAGCACAACTAGAACAGGCTGATATGCCTGAACAGGTCTACGTTAAGTAGGATGAGTGCACGCAGCATAAGGAATAAAATGGACGATCTGAAAATTCAGCTGCAGATTGGCAAACATGACGTTGTGGCTATCTCTGAAATTTGGCTAGAGGATGGCTGCCATTGGGAGCTGAACGTCCAAGGATATACGGTATATCGGAAAGATAGGTTAGTAGGCGGAAGGGGTGCTGTGGCTCTGGTATAAGAAATAATATTAAATCATTAGAAACAGGTGACAGAGGATTGGAAGGTGTAGAGTCTGCACGGGTTGAGTTAAGAAATGACAAGGGTAGAAGGACCCTAATGGCAGTTATATACAGGCCTGCAAACAGCAGCCGTGGTGTTGGTTTACCAATTACAGCAGGAGATAGAAGATGCGCGTCAGAAAGGCAATGTCATGATAATCATTGGAAATATTAACATGAAAGCGGATTGGGAAAAGCACGTCAGTACTGGACCACAAGAGAGAGAATTTGCAGAATGTTTAAGGGATGGCTTTTTATAACAGCTTGTTGTTTAGCCCACTATCGGATCGGCTGTGCTAGTTTGGGTGTTGAACAATGATCGCAGCTGGCAATAGAGCTCAAGGTTAAGGAGCACTGAGGGAACAGAGATCACATTATTATCAAGTTCATATTGATATTTGAGAGGGAAAATAAAATCCAATGTGTCGGTATGTCAGTGGAATAAAGGAAATTACAATGGCATGGGAGGGAAACTGGCCGAAGTTGACTGGAAAGGAACATTTGCAGGAAAGAAAAATAATGATACATTTTCAAAGGGAGGAAGGACACTACGGTGGCTGACAAGTGAAGTCAGAGCCGAAGTAAAAGCAAAAGAGGGGGCGTAAAAGGAAACCACAGGTACTGGGACGATAGAACATTGGGGAGCTTTTAAAAACCTGCGGAAGTAAACAAAGAAGATCATTTGGAAGGAAACGATGAATTACAAGAGGATCCTGGTGACTATTATCAATGTAGATACCAATAGCTGTTTTAAGTACATTAAGGGTAAAAGAGAGTCGAGGGTTGATATAGGATTAATAGAAAATGACGCGGGAGATATTGCAATGAGAGATACAGAGAACACAGAGGAACTGAATGCGTATTTTGCATCAGTGTTCACAGTGGAAGCCGTCTGCAGTATACCGGACATTCAGGAGCGCCAGGGAAGTGAAGTTTGTGCAGGAAAAATTACGACTGAGAAAGTGCTCAGGAAGCTACCTGCTCCTGGACCTGATGGAATGCACCCTCGGGTTCTGACGAAAGTAGCGGGAGAGATTAACCATATAACCATATAACAATTACAGCACGGAAACAGGCCATCTGGGCCCTTCTAATCCGTGCCGAATGGGTACTCTCACCTCATCCCACCGACCTGCACTCAGCCAATAACCCTCCATTCCTTTCCTGTCCATATATTTATCCATTTTGTTTAAAGGACAATATCGAACCTGCCTCTACCACTTCTACTGGAAGCACGATCTACACAGTTGCCACTCTCTGAGTAAAGAAGATCCCCCTCGTGTTACCCCTAAACTTTTGCCCCTTAACTCTCAATTCATGTCCTCTTGGCAGAATCTCCCCTACACTCAATGAAAAAAAGCCTATCCTTGCCAACTCTATCTATCTCCCTCATAATTTTAAATACCTCTATCAAAGCCTCCCTCAACCTTATACGCTCCAACAAATAAAAACCTAACTTGTTCAACCTTTCTCGGTAACTTAGGCGCTGAAACCCAGGTAACATTCTAGTAAATCTCCTCTGTACTCTCTCTATTTTGTTGACATCTTTCCTATAATTCGGTGACCAGAACTGTACACAATACTCCAAATTTGACCTTACCAATGCCTTGTACAATTTTAACATTACATCCCAATTCTCAATATGCTCAATACTCTAACTTATAAAGGCTAACATACCAAACGATTTCTTCACCAACCTATGCACATGAGATTCCACCTTTAGGGAACTATGCATCATTATTCCTAGATCACTTTGTTCTACTGCATTCCTCAGTGCCCTACCATTTACCTGGTGTGCCCTATTTTGATCAGTAGTAGCACAATTTAACACCTCTCACTTAGCGCCATCAAACTTCAAAAAGTGACCACAGTGATGATATAGAATGTAACTTCAATAAATGAAATTACATTCTATATCATCGCTGTGGTCACTTTTTTATTTTTGAAGGGGGCACCTGGATTTGAACCAGGGACCTCTTGATCTTCAGTCAAATGTTCTACCACTGAGCTATACCCCCACATTTTTAAGGCTACAGATTGTGGAGGCATTAACAATAATCTTTCAAGAATCCATAGATTCTGGCGTACCGGATGAAAGAAAAATTGCAAACGTTATTTCACAATTTAAGAAGGCCTGTTAGCCAGTTATCAGTGGTTGGGAAGTTGTCGGAATCGATGTTAGGGATGAGAATACGAAGTACCTGCAGGCACATGACAAGATAGGACAAAGCCTGTATAGTTTTCTGAAAGGAAACTCCTGCGCGACTGGTCTGGGTGCCGGTTACCAGTGGTGATTCACCGGTGCAGCATAAGTGAGGAGCGGGTAGTGTCGAGGAAACAGAGGGCTTGCAGAGCGATTTAGATCGTTTAGGGGAATAGGCAAAGAAGTGGAAAATGAAATACAATGTTGGAAATTGTATGGCCGTGCATTTTGTAGGAAAAAATAAACGTGCATACAATTATTTGGATGGAGAGAGAATTCAAAATACAGAGATCAAAGGGACTTGGGATTTATTGGGCAAGATACCCTGAAGGTTAGCCTCCAAGTTGAAACGTTTCTGAAGAAGACGAATGCACTGTTGGCATTACTTTCTCGATGTATATTATATAAGAGCAGGGATGTGATGTTGAGGTTCTATAAGGCACTCGTGATACCACAGTAGAGTATTGTGTGCAATTTGAGGCTCTTATTTTTTTAAAAAGAGGTATACTGCTGTTGGAGATGGTTCAGTGAAGATTCACCTTAACGATTCTAGAAATGAAAGGGTGGTGGCGTGTTGGGGAGGAAGCATTAAGAAGAGGGACGCCTCACGTCTTAATAAGCTGGTAAGGAAGGCGGGCTCTGTCGTGGGCAAAGTACTGGAGAGTTTAACATCGGTGGCTGAGCGAAGGGCGCTGAGTAGGCTACGGTCAATTATGGAAAACCCTGAACATCCTCTACATAGCACCATCCAGAGACAGAGAAGCAGTTTCAGCGACAGGTTACTATCGATGCAATGCTCCTCAGACAGGATGAAGAGGTCAATACTCCCCAATGCCATTAGGCTTTACAATTCAACTGCCAGGACTTAAGAACTTTTTAAAGCTATTATTAATGCTTTTTGAGTTAGTTCTTACTGAGTTAAGAATTGTATGTAATTAGTTTTTGCTACAACAAGTGTATGGGACATTGGAAAAAAGGTTGAATTTCCCCATGGGGATGAATAAAGTATCTATCTATCTATCTATCTATCTATCTATCTATCTATCTATCTACCGTATGAGGAACTTTTGGCAGCTCTTGGGTTGTATTCCATGGAGTTCAGGAGAATGAGTGATATATCATATAAACATTCCGAATTTTAAAATGTCTAAACATATCAGATATGGCGAAGTTATTTCCCATTGTAGGGGATTCTAGGACCAGAGGGCACGACTTCAGGATTGAAGGACGTCCATTTAGAACTGAGATGACGAGAAATTTGTTTCGTCAGAGGGTGGTAAATCTGTGGAATTTGTTGCCACGAGCGGCTGTGGAGGCCAGGCCACTCGGTGTATTTATGTCAGGGATAGATGGGTTCTTGATTAGCCAGGGCCTCAAAGGTTATGGGGTGAAGAGACAGGGTCGTGAGAATGATGGAGGTTTGGGATCAGTCCATGATTGACTGGCGAAGCAGACTGAATAGGCCGTATGGCCTCCTTCTTTCCTATATCTTAAGGTCTTAATACGAGATTTCAAAACCAACATAAAAAGCAAAAGAGCAATTAAGTAATAAAAAGTACAATTGAGCAATATTAGTTGGAAGTTGGAGTACTGGAAAAGCTGACTAATAATATTAACAAAGTTACCAAAATTTTCTTCTGATACATAAAGTAAGAAAAGTAGCGAGGTAGAACATCTGATCGCTGACAACGATGCTGGAGATGTAGCACTGTGGGACCTTGAAATAACGGACGAACTAAATAGTATTTTGCATCAGTCTTCAGTCTGGAAAACTCCAGCTGCGTGATGGAAGTTCCAGGTGTCAGGGGTATGAAGTGTGTGAAGTTACCATGCCCGGAGAGAAGGTAAGTGACTAACTCAAGAGTCTGAAGGTAGACTGGAGGGACCAGATGCTGTACATCCCAGAGTTTAAAAATCGCTAACTGAAGACATGGTGGGGGTATTAGTGATGATCTTGCAACAACCACTCGCTTCTAGAATTTTTTCGGAGGACTGGAAATTTTGCAAATACCACCTCACGCTTCAAGCATGGAGAGTCAGAAGACAGGAAAAATCTAAGCCGTTCAGTCTGACCACAGCGGTTGGGAAGATGTTGGAGTCAATCATTAAGGATGAAGTCTCAGGGGACTTGGAGACACGTGATAACGTAGACGAGAGACAGCATGGTTCCGTCAAGGGAAAATTTGGCCTCAAAAATCTGTTGGAATGTTTTGAAGACATAACAAGCCTGCAGAATAAGGCACATTTAGTGTCCTCTACACCACAAACTCTACCCCAGAGGTCTATGTGTCTTTAGTGAAAACAGCAGCCAAATCATAGTGAGGGACCTCGTCCGTCTCCGCCGGCTTCGGGAGCGAGGTGCCTAAAATTCTTTACTCTTGAAAACCAAGGTTATGTACTCTTGTTGTCTCTATCTTTATTTCTGACAGGCCCATACGAGCTTTCTACTCTCTGATTTTCATTTCTGAACGCGTCCCTCTTACCAGAAAACATCCTGCCTCAATCGACAGTAGCTAAATGTTTTTCAATACCGTCCAAGTTGACCTTCCCCAATGAAAAATCTCAACGTATGGACAAGAACGATCTTTTTTCCATATTTATATTGAAACCAATGGCATTGTGATCACGAGTTACAAAGTGTTCGTTACATCAAGCTTCTACCTCTTGTCCTGTCTCATTTATTTCATCATAGCAGGTCAAGTATCGCGCACGCTGTCGTTGGTTCGTCAACGCACAAAAGAAAAAAAAAAGGTCCTGAAAGATCACCTACCCATCTTGTCCTTTACAAGTGTGGAATTAACATTCAACGTGCGGAATGTTAAAAACACCTACTCTCACAACCGTAATGCTCCTGCAATACACAGCGATATCTCCACAAAGTTGGCCGTCTAAGTACTGTTGACCATTGGGTGGGCAGTACTCTATCCCCATTAACGTGATCATACCTTTCCTTGTTCGCGGTTTCACCCATTGCGCGTCTGTTGGGGCCTTTGAGCGCGTTAAACGACCCCGCGGAGGAGAGGGACCTGGATTAGCCGAATTCTGCCTCTGCCCTGACGGAAGACAGCCGAGAATGTTCCTTGACTGTTAATTCTACTCTCCTCCTTTAGTCCATCCCGCTCTATCACTTTTGAAGCAAAGGGACTCCGAAATACTGAACTGCCAGACCAGACTCTCCTGCAACCCAGTCTCATTATCGGCTCAGATACCATGATTCCAGGTTTCGATCCAAGCAGTGAGTTCATCGGCTTATTCTCAAATGCTTCTACCACTGAAATATACGCACCTCAGGTCACCAGTCGGACCTTGCTCAATGATTGCATTCCTGACGTTGTGTGAGACCTTATCAACATGTCTGCACAATTTCCGCACCAGCTGTTCTGGCACCCTGGTTCCAATTCCCCTGTAAATGTAGTTTAAGCTTCATCATACAGCGCTAACTAACCTTCCGACAAGATATTACTACACTTCCAGTTCACGCACAAACTGTCTTTATCCACAGGTCTCAGCTTCCCTGGAAGGGAGATCAGTGATCGAAAAATCGTATGGCCTGTCTCCTACACCAAACCCTTAGCCACGTGTTAATCTGTATCATATTTCCATTCCTCGCCTCATTAGGACGCGACACGTGTCGCTGTCACAACCCCGAAGATCCTGCCTTCCTCCTCAGCACCTAACTCTCTGAATCTCCATTGCAGAAAGTCGTCACTCCGATGTCATTGGTACCACAACCGCTGCCTGCTCACGCTCCTGCTGAAATATATTCAGGAATTGATCCATATTGTCCAGGACCCCAGCACCCGGGAGGTAAAATACCATCCAGGAATCTGTCTTCCCCTTCCCTTTTGAGTCCAAAAACCAGACTCAGTGCCAGAGGTCCGACCGCTGTGGCTTTTTCCTACCAGGTCATCCAACCACAAACCGCATCCAGATGTTTCTGATGGTGATGGCAATAGGGATAGTCTGCACTGCCTCTTTAAATCCTTTCCTCTTCCTGACTGTCCCACATTTCCCTGTGTCCTGCACCGTGGGTGTATCTACCACTCTATATGTCCTAGTCCATCACGCCATAGGGTGGATTGTTACAAGCTGCAGCTGTGTGCACTTCTCGCAGGTGTCGTCATCAGAAACTCTGGTGGTATCCCCGCCTTCCACATCCCGCGAGGAGCCTTTTACTTAGACGGTGGCCACCCGCTTGTCCCTGTCATACGTTAATGTGTTCTGTGCCTTTAACACTGGATCAGAGAACCTGAGCGAATTACGTTCTGTTAAGCGTCTCATCTCTCAGAAAGGCCGCTGCTCTAACGTCCAAAAGACCCTGTCTCCGTCTCCTCTCTCAGATTAAACATTGACCTACAAGCCTGAACAACAGTGTGACTGTCATAGCTCATCCATGATGGAATGATGAAACAGACACAGGAGACCGAACGGCCTTTCCGCACGATGTCTTATGTTCTTGTGAACCTTGTCACATCTTCGCTTTATCCCAAATTCATGAGATTATTGGGCCTTATAGTCTACTTACCAACATCCATCTGTAAAGCAGCGTTGCCGGGTATAATTGAACCTCCTGCGTTCAGTTTCTGTTGACATTGTTGCGATCAACTCCTACCCAGTTTTCAGATTCAGTCCTGTCTATAAAAGTTTATTTCTCCGCTTCCCTAAATGTGAAAGCAATGAGTCTTCCAAGCGTTCTCATCCAGCTCAACAAACGTCCTTCCCAAATTCTTACCGAGACACGTCTCACGAGCCTACGAATTTTAATATTTTACAGCTTTACTTTCCACAGAAGTTGCCTAACCTGAGCAAACTGTAACACTCTCGCTTTCATTTCCGATTGACAGGATGATATATGTGCTTGAGTTTATATGACTTTTCTTACAAATCAGGCATTTATTCCGTTCTCAAACACACATCAAAAATAGTCAGGATGGCCGAGTGGTCTAAGGCGCCAGACTCAAGGAATGAATGTCCTTCCGACAAACGGGAGGGTTCTGGTCTCCATCTGGGGTCGTGGGTTCGAATCCTGACATAATTTGTCTTTAAGCATTCAATCGAGGCGACGTTATTTCTGCAAACAAAACCTGGGTTGTTAAGGTGGATTAGAAAAACTGTTGGAGGATAAGATTATGTTTTTGACACTGTTCATCGTATTGCAACAGATCACCGTACACCGAATTCTGGGTCAGTGATTTATTCAGAAAAAAAATTCACGGTGAAGCATCTCGTCCCGAAACGCCGACTGCTTAGGCTTTCCCACAGATGCTGTCTGGTCTGCTGAGCTCCTCCTGACATACTCAGCTATCAATATAGAAAAGTTTCTGAAGTGAAATAACTGGTTGTCAGATTATTTAATGGATGTGCATGTGAGCGTACATTATCACCTGTTGATCAAAGGTCTGATTTCCCGTGATGAACTGGGCCGAATTCACTAACTTTTTAAAGATTTTCCTTCAAAGGTACGGTATTTCCGTACCACGTCTTGTTGCGGACAGACAATATACTCTGTACAACACATCTATAGAAGCTCACAAAGGTTTTTGATGTCATGCTGAATCACCGCAGTCTCCTAAGAAAGCAGAGGAAAGAGTCATACCAACAATTTAAAGTTACAGACCCGCCCCGCCTCTGATCCTCCAAGGAGAACTAGCTCAAGAACCTTTGGTTTGCCCTCTGCTAAAGACAACAATCAGTCCTTGGTCTTGCCGACATAGCGTGATAGTGTGTTGGCATATCTTGTTTAAAACGATCCCCTCTTATTTGAAATGTATGCCCTAAGAGGGGATCGTTTTAAGACATGTAAACCCTTGAATGGAGATAACTTTTCCCTGCTCTACCAATATCTATGCCTCAAAATCTAAGAAACGTCTATTAGATTCCCCTTCACCTCTGATGCTCCAGAGAAAAATAAAATGTTTGCCCAAACTTTCGCTATTGCACAAACCGTCTAATTCAGGTAGCATCTTGGTGATGCTCTTCTGCACACTCTCCAAATCCGCGTCATCCTTTCTCTGGAGGATGGCCTGAACGGAGTGCAGCACAATTCCAGTGCTGTGATGCTGTACGCTCTGATTCCGCACATGCTCGGCAACCTGAGAAAATGCATCCCGTCCATATTCATTTAAAATCCCAGGATATAGAGTGCGTTTGTATGTCTACCCTCTCATCAAAGCGGTCATTCAGACTAATCCGAAATACAGCTGTTTATCTGGCATGTGGAGAGAGTACAACAGGGGCTGTCAGAGTGGCTGAGTGGTCTAAGGCGCCAGACCTAATGCGAGCAAGTCGCTTCCTAGTAAACGCGAGTGTTCTGGTCTCCATCTGGAGGCGTGGGTTCGAGCCCCACTCCTGACAAATACTCTGTTTTTCACGTGCTGTTTTTATAATGCAATCACTGTAATTTTACTGAGCGACCAAAGCGTGGACTGTTTGTGAGTATGAGAAAGAAGCATTTAAGATAAAGATTTTGATTTAGTCACAACAGAGAACTGAACAACGGGACACATTACATGGGATTCGGGCTGCGGAGTTTGATGAGAAAGTGGCCTCGGTGAAGAGTATCTGTGTCACCTTCTCAGCCATGGCTGTTTTTTGGACAGAATGACATCGGGGCCATTCAGACACGTTGTCGGTCTCTATATTGAAACGCCATTTTACATCGTCGTTCTTAAGCGTACATCTGCCGTGGAGCTCGTGGTGCGTTTAACACCTTTCTGGATTTGGGAATATCGGATTAATCATTCCGGACCGGATTATATTCACTTTTTCTGGATTAACAGGCCACTCTTCCTTGTTTTGCAATGCAGATCTTTTGAATCGCACAGCACGGAAAATAGCCTTCGGCCCAATTGGTTCAGAGTTCAGAGCAGAAAGTAAATTTTGCATCACAGCATATCTATATACATATATCACCATGTACGATGGGATTCACTTTCCCGCGGGCATCAAAGAAACAGAATAAAATCCTTGAAGGACCGCACTAACAGGACGGCCAAAACACTCAATATGTTTAACAAAATAAACTGTGCGAAGTCAAGCGAAAGAATAATGATAATTGCAATATTAATTGTTATTTTACGTAATAATCCAGGGTGACTACGAATCCCACTGGGGTTTGTTTAGATATAACCGCTCTCAGAGACAACCAGATAGAACTATAGAACAATAGAATATTACAGCACCGAAACAGGCCTTTTGGCCCTTCTTGGCTGTGCCGAATCATTTTTCTCCTAGTCTCACTGACCTGCACCTGGACCATATCCTTCCAAACCCCTGTCATCCATATACCTGCCCATGTTTTTCTTAAATATCAAAAGTGAGACCGCGCTTCATCTGGCAGCTCGTTCCACACTCCCACCACTTTCTGCATGAAGAATCCCCCTTTAAACTTTTCCCTCTTCACCGTTAACCTATGACCTCTGTTTTTTTTTCACTCCCCTAGCCTCAGTGGAAAAAAGCCTGCTTGCTTTCACTCTATCTATACCCATTATAATTTTATACACCTCTATCAAATCACCTCTCATTGTCCTACGCTCCAGGGAATAAAGTCCTAACCTATTCAACCTTTCTGTGTAACTCAGTTTCTCAAGTCCCAGCAACATCCTTGTAACCGTCTCAGCATTCTTTCAACCTTATTAATATTTTTCCTGTAATTAGGTGACCAAAACTGCACACAATACTCCAGATTCGGTCTTACCAATGTCTTGTACAACCCCACCATTACATTCCAACCCTTATACTCACAACTTTGGTTGATAAAGTCCAATGTACCAAAAGCTTTCTTTACAACCCTATCTACTTGTGAAGCCACTTTTAGGGAATTATGTACCTGTACTCTCAGATCCTTCTGTTCTACTGCACTCCTCAGTGTCCTACCATTCACCTTGTATGTTCTACCTTGGTTTGACCTTCCGAAGTGCAATACCTCACACTTGTCCGCATTAAACTCCATATGCCATTTTTCAGCCCATTCCTCCAACTGGTCCAAATCCCTCTGCAAGCTTTGAAAACCTTCCTCACTGTCCACTACACCTCCAATCTTTGTATCATCAGCAAATTTGCTGATCCAATTTGCCACATTATCATCCAGATCATTGATATGGATGACAAATAACAATGGACCCAGCACTGATCCCTGCGGCACACAATAGTCACAGGCCTCCACTCAGAGTAGCAATCCTCCACTACCACTCTCTGGCTTCTTCCATTGAGTCAATGTCTGATCCAATTTACTACCTCTCCATGTATATCTAGCGACTGAATCTTCCTAACTAACCTTCCATGCGGGACCTTCTCAAAGGACTTACTGAAGTCCATGTATACAACATCCACTGCCTTCCCTTCATCCAATTTCCTTGTAACCTCCTCGGAAAAACTCTAATAGATTGGTTAAACATGACCTGCACTCACAAAGCCATGCTCTCTTTTTTCTAATAAGTCCATGTCTATCTAAATATTTGTAGATCCTATCTCTTAGTATTCCTTCCAATAATTTACCTACTACCGGCCTATAATTTCCCGGCTTACTTTTTGAGCCTTTTTTAAACAACGGAACTAGATGAGCTATCCTCCAGTCCTCCGACATGTGACCCGTGGATATCGACATTTTAAATATTTCTGCCAGGGTCCCTGCCAGGAGACTAATCTCCTTCATGGTCCGAGGGAATACCCTGTCAGGTCCTGAGGATTTATCTAATCTGATATGCCTCAAGACAGAAGCACCTCCTCCTCTTTAATCTGTATAAATTCCATGAACTCCCTACTTGTTTGCTTGTTTCCATAAACTCCATTCCAGTTTCCTTAGTAAATACAGATGCAAAAAAAAACATTTAATATCTCTCCAATTTCTTTTGATTCCATATATAGCCGACAAAATGGACATAGCCGACATAGTCAAATGGAGTCCTAACTTGACTCTATTTAGATAGTAATCTGTCTTCCTGTTCTTCCACTTTGGTGGCAAGAACAAGAAGGCAGATTACTATCTAATTGGAGTCAAATTAGGAAAAGGGGAAGTACAACGAGATCTAGGTGTTCTTGTACATCAGTCAATGCAAGCAAGCATGCAGGTACAGCAGGTAGTGAAGAAAGCTAATGGCCTGCTGGCCTTTATAACAAGAGGAATTGAATATAGAAGTAATGAGGTCCTTCTGCAGCTGTACAGGTCCCTGCTGAGACCCCACCTGGAGTATTGTGTGCAGTTTTGGTCTCCACATTTGAGGAAGGACATTCTTGCTGTTGAGGGAGTGCAGCGTTGATTCACAAGGTTAATTCCTGGAATGGCGGGACTATCATATGTTGAAAGATTGGAGCGACTGGGATTGTATACACTGGAATGTAGAAGAATGAGAGGGGATCTGATTAAAACGTATAAAATTATTAAGGGATTGGACACGCTGGAGGCAGGAAGCATGTTCCCGCTGATGGGTGAGTCCAGAACTAAAGGCCACAGTTTACGAATAAGGGGTAGGCCGTTTAGAACAGAGATGTGGAAAAACTTTTTCACCCATAGAGTAGTGGATATGTGAAATGCTCTGCCCCAGAAGGCAGTGGAGGCCAAGTCTCTGGATGTTTTCAAGAGAGAGTTACATACAGCTCTTATAGATAGTGGGGTCAAGGGATATGGGGAGAGGGCAGGAAAGGGGTATTGATTGTGTATGATCAGCCATGATCACAGTGAATGGCAGTGCTGGCTAGAAGGGCTGAATGGCCTGCGCCTGCACCTGCTGTCTATTGTCATTTTCTGCGATATTTTGAAAATCAAGTCGTCAAGTCACTTATATTGTCATTTCAACCATAACTGCTGGTAGGGTACATAGTAAAAATGAGACAACGTTTTTCAGGACTATGGTGTTATATGACACAGTACAAAAACTAGACTGAACTACGTGAATATAAAACAACACGGAGAAAGCTACACTGGACTACAGGCCTACACAGGACTCCATAAATTGCACAAAAACAGTGCTGGCATTATAATAAATAATAAACAGGACAATAGGGCAAGGTGTTAGTCCAGGCTCTGGGTACTGAGGAGTCTGATAGCTTGGGGGAAGAAACTGTTACATAGTCTGGTCGTGAGAGCTCGAATGCTTCGGCTCCTTTTTCCAGATGGCAGGAAGGAGAAGAGATTGTATGGGGGAACATGGGGTCCTTCATAATGCTGTTTCTTTTGCGGATGCAGCGTGTAGTGTAAATGTTTTTGATGGCGGGAAGAGAGACCCCGATGATCTTTTCAGCTGAACTCAGTATCCGCTGCAGGGTCTTGCGATCCGAGATGGTGCAATTTCCGAACCAAGCAGTGATGCAGCTGCTCAGGATACTCTCAATACAACCCCTATATAATGTGATGAGGATGGGGGGGGGGGGGAATGGAAGACAAGTGTGTGCGCTGGTGTTTGCTTTGCCCTCGCTGTGTTTTTAGTTTGTGTAGTTTTGTATGTTTCGTTTGTTAATAATTTCAGAGAGAGACACGGATTTCACACCGGCCATGTGGATTCAGGATTAAATGGATCGAAATATGAGCGTATCTACACCCGATACGATAAAACCACGATTCAGAGGTATTGGGAATTCGGAATTGTCATTTTGGAAGGCTGGTTATTTTAATGAGCACCAGAAGCTGCTCTGAACACTTTTAAATGCTGGTTTTAAGTTGTAGGTCTCCATTGGAAAATATGTTTTTTCAGTGTAGCATCTGCCCTGTAATATGTAAATGACAGGTCAGTTTAGATAACGTGGCGGTATAGTCAATAGCTCAGCGATTTGCTTATGTCATCAGCCCTAGTTCCATAAGTTATCCAGCTGCTGCTGGGTGGTCAGATTAAATCGATTATTTCCCTCAGACCTATTTCTCGGAACACTGTAAATGCAGATTCCAAAAGTTGTAATTTCCACCCTCCTGGCCGGACGCGACTGCCCGCTGTCTTCCAGCCACTATTCAGTCTATCTACTACATCACCTGCCTTCTGTTAGGAAGCCAAATCTGAATCAACGCAGGATTACCTAGATCCCATGCCCCCTGACTCTAGGAATTAATACGCCTACATCGACTGTTCAGATTATTCTGTTTGTTTTATTTTCACTTTTACAAATAATTCAATTTGGCTCATACAGGACAATATACCTCTCAAAGAGCCACGTTGTGTCTCGGTAGCCAGACTACGTTTCTCCAAATACTCATAAATTCCATCTTCAATTATCCTCTACAATAGCTTACCCACTACTGATGGAAGACTGACTGGTCTATGCTTCCATTGAGTATCCCTATTATCTTACTTCAACAAATGAATAACGTTTGCCGCCATCTAATTTTCTAGTTCTACTTCCGCGGCCAGGGAAAACACAAATATCCTGTCCAGAAGCACAGCAATGTTTTCGCTTCCCTTGCCAAATCAACTGGACTATATCCTTTCCGCAACCGGGGAATCATCTATCATAATGTTCTGCAAGTTTTAAGCGCATCCTCTTTCTTAGCGTCGGCATGTTCTAGCATATCTGCCTTTTTTACGCTGTGTTCACGTGCATCAATGTGTTCAGTAAGAAGATTCACTGCCTCGTTGGACTCCAGACACATGTTTTCCTCTTTTACCTCTGATCTGCCCACACTCTCTCCAGTCACCTTCCTGTTCTTCACAGTACAACACACCAAGGACTTCTCAATTTCCCTTCTAAATTCTCTAAGTTCATTCTTAAATTCTCTCCTGTCTATATTGTGACCCTCCATAACCCTACCTGCTTCTTTCTCCCTATATCTTAAGTACCTTTCATTCTTCCTCTTGACGAGTGGTTCCAACTTTGTTGTCACCCAGGGTTACCTTATGCTGTCATCCTTGCCCTGCGACGAGAGAAGCCCTTTCTGAACCTTATGTCAGTGCTCCTTAAACAATCTCCACATATCTGTTGAGCATTTCCCTGAGTACATCATTTCCCAATGTACGTTCCCAAGTTCCTGACAGGTCGCAGCATAATTCGCAGACATCTAATTAAACACCCGCCATGCTCCCTGGTCCTGCCCATGTGCAAGGTAAATAGAGGGCAAATCTGCCTTATTGCTCTGAAATGCTGACCCACCGAGAGATCTGTCACCTGATACGTTTCCTTTACTAATATTACATCCGCTATGGGCTGTTCGCTAGTCCGCCTGACTTCATGTAGTGACATGAATCATTCCTGGACACAACTAAAAAATTATGACATACCTGGACCTTTTACTCTGGTGAGGTGCAAAAGAATATTGTGGAAGTTTCAGTTACCCGTGCCAATAACATGGCCGATATCCAATATCTGCTTCCCGATCTGTTCTTCACCATTCCCGTTGCACTTATTTGATTGATCTGGCGGGCGGCTGTATAGAATTCTCCAAATGGGGTGATCGAGTTCTTCAAATTTCTGTGTTAGTCTCACCATCTATTACTAGGCAAACGCTCCACGTTCTCCCTCACTGCATCTGCGATACTATCCCTGATTTGCCCTGATAATGACCCTGTCCCATTATCAACATCGAAAACATGGAGTGTCCTGAAGCCATCCCTGCCCTTGTGACAGTCGCGTGTCTGTGATAGATTGGAACACACTTCAAACAATGTAACAATCAGGCCAGCAGCATTGAGCGTTTGTATTCCTACCTCAACTGTATGAAGTCAGTAATCTTCCGCGAATTCAGCTATTTCCGGATGAAATAATGGGTTGGCCATTTAGAACTGAGATGCGGAAACACTTTTACACCCAGAGAGTGGTGGATATGTGGAATGCTTTTCCCCCGAAAGGAGTGGAGGCCAATTCTCTGGATGCATTCAAGAGAGAGTTAGATAGAGCTCTTATGGATAGCGGGGTCAAGGGATATGGAGAGAAGGCAGGAACGGGGTACTGATTGTGTATGATCAGCCATGATCACAGTGAATGGCGGTGCTGGCTAGAAGGGCCGAATGGTCTACTCCTGCACCTATTGTCTATTGTCTACTGCCTATTGACCACTCTGATCTTCAAAAGGACCAATTTTATACCTTACTATCCTTTTGCTCTTAACATTCCTGTAGAAACTCTTCGGATTATCCTTCACCCTGACTGCCTAAGCAACCTTATGTCTTCTTTCAGCCCTCCTGATTTCTTTCTTAAGTATTTTCTTACTCTTTTCTCAGATGAATTACACATTGACAGAGGATCGAATATGCACGATTTTAAATTATTCACGTAAAGCTCAACCATTTAATGCAGATAGGAAATATGATTTCGAAAGTTATAAGAATAAAATTTAGACAATATCAGCGTACCAGTTTAAATGTAAAGAAAGTTGTAATTCAGGTAGCACAATATCAAATAGAAATGCAGGATACAATAGAACTGATGGATGGATGAATATTTTTATTTTATATGTTAATGACTGGGATGTTGGAATTGATGATCTTACGGACGGGTTTGCGGACAGGATGAACATAGGTGGAGGTGCAGGACATCTGGAGGAAGCAGAAAGGCTACAAAAAGACGGAGACAGATTAAGAGAATGGGCAAAGAAGTAGCAGATAGTACATACTGTCAGGAAATATAAGGTCCTGCACTTGAGCAGAAGAAATAAAATGGAAGGCTATTTTCTCAACACAGAGGAAATTGGAAAATCTAAGGTGAAAATGGACTCTAGTTCCTCGTGCAGCATTCCCAAAAGTTTAATATGCAATTTGCCAATGTGGTGAGGAAGGCCAATGCGATGTTTTCGCGATCATTTCGAGAGGAATGGAGTATGGATGCAGCGATGTAATTTTCTGGTTTTTAAATACACTGTTGAAATGCACCTTGAGTACTGTGAGCAGTTTGGAGTCCTTTGTCTTAGTCAGGGTGTACTGTCACTGGAGACGGTTCAAAGGTGGTTTAGAAAATTATTCCAGGGTTGAAAGCTTTGTCATGCGAGAAGCATGTGACGGTTCTGGGTCACTACTCTCGGGAATTCAGGAGAATGAATGGTTTACGCATTAAATCACCCCTTGTGACCCTTACAGGCTACAGGACCGTGTCTCACATGTCTATCACTCATGTCTCCTGGCTGACTACTGGGCGGTGTCTCCCCGTGTCTATCACTTGGGTGTCCCGGTTGACTACTGGACCGTGTCTCCCCGTGTCTGTCACTCGTGTCTCCCAGCTGACTACTGGACCGTGTCTCCCCGTGTCTATCACTCGTGTCTCCCGGCAGCTTAGGTGCTCCTGCTCCATGACTAAACTTAGTTTCCTTCAGTTACAACAGCTGCTGATAAATATCCTGATCCCCTGCTGGAACCAGTCGGCGAGACCTCTCTCGGAGAAGGATGCCCTCGATTGTTCTAACAATGTGGCGAAATCAAATTCAGACCTGCCAGTGGAAAAACCGTCTTCGTGTTCCAACATGTTATCAGTCAATCCCTGTTTCCACTTCTCGAACATTTCAGCAAATGTAGGGTTTCCTGTCGCTCTAGCTGCTCCCAGAACGTAACATGACAGGTTTAGAAAGGATGCACCTCACTGTTCCTCCTTTCCGCTCATCATCATATTTAGCAGGAACTTGCACCTTCTCAAAAGCAGCTCTGAACACAGGGTGAATGGACAAGGTGTTCAAAAAGTTCTCTCTATTTCTCTCTTCGCATTCTCCTTTAAGCCTTCTCACAAGAATAAAAATTCCATCCTTTTCAATCTAATCCGGGCTCAACAGCGGTGTTGTGTCAATAGTCTCAGTTACTCCAACATAAGTTTCCATAAACTCCGGCTTCGACGAAAAGTAACCATCGGAGAGATAACCATCAGTACTAAGCCCCGGAATAGCAAAGGCCCTCACTGGCGCCAATGGCAAGTGCGTCGGACACCGGTTGTAAATGGATATACAAAGCAAAGTAACTTCAGAACCTGTGGTCAGTTATGGCTCTAACATAAACACCTTCAATTCGCCTAGATACATCAGGGTCCCACTATACCTTCGGGAATATTTTTTTTAACTTTAGTATGTTCCTTGATACACTGATAGTAACGTATCCTCTAGAAAACGTCATTCCGTTCCTTAACTGTGTCCCTCTGTAGTTTTACCTGTTTGCTTTGCTGTTTGATTAACCGCTGATTCATTTTCCGAAGAATTTCCTGTCTTTCGCTCTACCGCTTAAAATGTCTATCTTCTCCTCAGTTGCAACAGAAAACACTGGTCACTGCGCTGTTCTGAGGACCCTGCTGAGTAGCAGCCCTCGCCTCGGTACATCGCACCAGTGGGTCGGGCATCATATTGGCCCTTGGTGCTTGGTGCCAGCTCCAAACGATATCATCACAATTACATCGGTCCTCAGATGTTTCACGACGACCTGCAAAACCCGCATTTCTGTGACGTTAAGGGCGCTTTAACAACAGACGCTACTACCGGGGACTTTGCCCTGATGATGGAGGCCTCCTGCTCCTCCATCTTGTTTTCCTGCTCTCTAACTTCCCTGAGTAATTCAGTGTAAAGATGGAGGAGGCCGCAACTTCCGGGTAATCCAAATACGTAGAGCAATCACATCATGTAACAACCCGCTCTTCACGATTTGCTCTTCCTCAATATCTCTAAGACAGCTGAATGCACCTTTTGTAGCTCTACCAGTCTCAGTTTCCTCATATAATTCATCCAGTAACTGAGAAGTCTGCTCAGCCCAAGCCTCATATTCTTCATCCCCATCGGGTGTGGGCTTGATGCCACCGAACTTTCCAAGCCTACAAAACTGGCTTTCCAAAGAAATCCCTCTGCGTTTATCAGCCAGAGATGTAAAGACAAACCGAGTTCAGAATTTAATTCAACTGCTGAATGAATCATTAGACCATTCACATCAGACAGCTTCTTCGCCTCACTCCGCAGAAACGAGAGCAAATTGTCTTTAAAGTCTTTGGGGTCATTTACGGGAAACTCGACTTCCAATTCAGCACTCTCTCCTTTACTCCCTCTTCTCGGAAAGTATGGACAGCCCATGGCCCCGCCTCTCCAGATACTTCAATGGGAACAGGCAGAACCACTCCCGTCAGGTCATCGCCTGTTTGGATAAAAATATATTTACCCGCCGTTTCGTCAAACTACCGTCCCATCATCGTAGCTTTCACTAATATTTACGATAATTAAAACCCTTAGGCAATTAATTAATCTGGTCTTTTCCTCACTGACTCCGTTCTCGCTCGCCCTTTTCTGGCTTGTCCTGTTTACCCGGAATGTGAATTTCACGCTCAGCTTCCTGTCGGGCAATCTCCTTGTGCTGGAAGAAGGAGGTCCTGTGGCGGTTCACTTCACCTGTCAGCGTGCAGAGCAAACATCCTCCAGCACTCTCCCACCTACTGTTTGTCCGGACATCACAGACCCAGGCCACTCCCGTCGCTTCGTCCTTGTCCAGAGAACTTTGGATTTCTATAGAACTCTGGTCAGGTTGCGTGTGGAATATTGCATTTACTTTCAGTCGCTCCATTATATGGAGGATGGCGAGGATTTGGAAATGGTTTAGAGGAGGTTGTAAAGAGGACCTTTAGGCTGAGGACTACAAGGTCTCAAGATGCAGAAATTGCACACACTTGAACAGTTCTTTCCGGAGTGGCAGAAGCCAAGGCATAACAGAGAGGATCCTTATTGTCATAAAAGGAAGTGTTGTTGACGCTTTTTCAATCTCTGGTTAGGTTCCATCTGGCGTTTAAAATTTGCTTCGGTCGCCCCATTATAAGGAAGAGGCCAAGGCTTTGTAAAGAGTTTCGGAGGTTTATAGGGAAGAGATCTAAAAGAGGATTTTCAGGAAATTGTGTTATTCTTTCAGAATGGCAGCAACCAAGGGGAGACAGAGCGGCGTATAAGACTCATAAATACAGTAGGCAACTGTAACCTTTCTCAGAATATCAAAATACCGGATAAGAAAGGACGTGCAGTTGAGATGAGAGGTTGGAAATGTTCAAAGGAGATTTATGGGGAAATGTTTAAAATAAAACAAAGCAGAGAGTTACACCTGTCTGAAACATTTCTAGTGTGGTAATGAAGGCAGTGGTATTTATGAGATTCTGAATTAGGCAAACAAATTCACAGAGAAGGAGCGGATATAGACAAACTGCAGGCAGGGTGATTTGTTTAATTAGGCACCACCGGCTTAATCATATCAGCCCAACATCACAGGCTAAGTTTTCTCTTCCTGTACCGCACTGTCTAACTGGACAAATAATTATTGATGAAGGAAATTTATTTTCCACTCCATTGTGAATATTATTTCCTTCATTCTTCCTCTGTAACCCATTATAATCACCATTCAAGCGAAACATTCTCCCAGCAATATGTCAGAATTACCTGAAAGAATCGATCAATGCTCACAATCACAGTTCAAGAGAAAACAGGCCCAGGTCACTCATTCTCCCCTCACAAAGATAACCTGCCGTCGCTTGTAGCCGTCGGGTCAGTGTAAGGAATAGTCCCGTCACTCTCTCTGTTGCAGGGATAACTTCCTTGGGGAACTGTGACCAGACCTGGAAATAATAATTAATGTGCATTCAGGCAGAGGGATTAATTTAATGAGGCATCACTGGCTTACTTACGTCAGCCCAACACCACAGAGCTTCCTCCTGTCCTGCACTGTTGTATGTTTTAACTGAGGATGGAATCACTGATTAAGGACATTTGTTTTCCACTCCTTCCTGAATATCCGTTCCTTCATTCTGGGACTGTGACACATGGTAATATAACCATCATTCAGGGGAAACATCCTCCCTGCAATTGGTTTGAATGATCTGAAAAATCCCAGCAATTCCCCTCACAATTCCAGAGATACAGACTCACTCACCCCGCATACAGCAGGTGTGCCATGCCCCAAGCTATACTCGCAGTGTGAGGGATAGTTTCGGCCCCCTCTCTTCAATAGGGATAACTTTCAAAAGGAAGAGTGACAAGACCTGGATCTAATATTCAAGGTGCACTCTCACCACGCCCCGCAGGACACTTCCCAGTAAGACAGCTCTATAACTCTTCTCCAATTCTCCTGTATCACAACAGAAAGAAAAAACTGTTTGGCTCCCTAATTATTTGCGGTACCTGAATGTTAACTCTTAGTGATTTGTTGACAAGGGACGTCAGGTCCCTCCGAACCGTTCACTCTGGACCCATGTAAATATAGATTTTCTAGTTTGTCCCTCTGGGAATGAATGGCCTCAAATAACTCCATATTTTGTCCGTCTACCACATCTTCACTCCTTCACTTCAGTCTTCATCCCCAAACCCTCGCTGCGCCCTTCCCACTACTAACCATGAAATTCAGGTCTGTACAACAGCCGACATGGATATAATAAAGTCGGTCCGCAGATCCAAATCTCCAATGTTGACTGTGAACAGCTGGGGACTCAGACACAAACCCTAAGTTACCTAAATCTTTGTACGTGGTCCATTTATTTCCTCTATCTGACATTGTCCTGCTGTCTAATTCACACACACGCATATTATCCAGAACCCCATGTGCTTATCCAAACCTTTCTTAAGTTCTTCCAATACCACATTGATCAGTTCCCAATTTTCCATCTGTGTGTCCAATCCTGAACTCATAGTGACACTGTCAGCCCCGTGGGTGGGGACTTGGGACTGTGTCTGTGTCTCTACCTGTAGGACAGTGGTGCAGAATACAATGGAAATATTGACCATCTGTGGTTCGGTGTAACCGTTGTATTGGTAATCTGCGTCTGGGCCTTGAGTTCAGTGTGGGACTGAATCTGAATTCCTCTGCTCTCTGAAACTGTGGAACTAGTGAGCTGTCGGTGTCTCTGTGTTCTGTAACGCACCTTGTGTGTGTCAGCGAGGAGCGGCTGCTCTGGTTCCTCGACAGGAAGGAATATCGGAGTTGATAGAAGTTGTTCTCTGTTGTTGGGAGAAAGAAAGTCAGTCAGTGAGGGAGAGGTAAATGTTAGACGGTTGTGTGAAGCGGCTCTTGTGGCATGTACCATTGGCAATCTGTCGGTCTGACTCTCTGTCTCTGTCACACATATTAAATATTTAATCTGACGCTTGTCTTTCTTTCATTCACCTTCATCCAACCTTCGTCGATTCATCTCCCAATTTAGAGTCCTATGTTTAATATTCATTATTGAATATTTTCTTTGCAGATGGACGCATTTCTTCGTTTGACCTCTGACAGGTTTGAGGTGCTCTTACAAGCCTATTACATCAGCAACATCTCAAAATTCTTGAGGAAGTCCTCAGAGCTTTTCCAGCACTTTGTGTGTGTTACCTTGAATTTCCAGCATCTTCAAATTAACTCATGATTTGTACATTAGCATCGTGGTCATCTGAACACTGAGTGTGTGTGTGTGTGTGTGTGTGTGTGTGTGTGTGTGTGTGTGTGTGTGTGTGTGTGTGTGTGTGTGTGTGTGTGTGTGTGTGTGTGTGTGTGTGTGTGTGTGTGTGTGTGTGTGTGTGTGTGTGTGTGTGTGTGTGTGTGTGACCACAGGGAGAAAAGTTAGGGGTCGGACGTGTCTTTGAATTCTGTTTACAAATTGATATTTAGTGGGAAAAAAAATGAAATCTGTCAATGTGGCTGCTTCGGGTGTTTGTCAATGGAGCACCGACATTCTTTTCACTAGATGAGTAACAGCTTAGGTAATGCCTAGGAATTTTGAAGTACTAGTCTCTGTCGGCCCAATATTTACATCAGAGACAATGAATGGTGTTGAATCACCATGATTGTTCAAGTGACTGTAGTCAGTCAGTGACATAACCGTATCTCTGGAGACAGAACATTTCTATAAATCAAGGCCGTTTTGAATACATTCGCTCAGAGTTTCTGAAGGAGCTGTGAATTCAGGAGCAACACAATTGGCAGTTTATCAAGGAAATGGGTTATCCAGTCCTTTTGCGGATAGGAGAAGTTTACTATCCTTTTATTTCGGCCTTTGGAATTCTCGGTAAGCTGCGGTATCGGCTGCCGTTGGTGGGAATTGAAGTTAATGTCAATGTAATGATTGTTTCTGTCGCTGGTTTCCACTTCCACATGTCCAGACCTTGTATTGGGCATTCTAGGAATGGAATCAAAGCCAGCGACCTTACCGCTAAATGCAGCAATACAGTGGAAATATTACATGATGCACGAAACCTGCTGCATTGGGTTCTGCACTGTATTTACCTAATTTGCTATTTCCCTGTCTCTCTTCCAGCGAACCTGGTGGCCATCGTAATCCTGTCCCGGGGTAAGTGCGGTCTCTCCAAATGTGTAACTCGGTACATGGTGGGAATGCCAGCGGCCGATCTACTGGTCGTTATCTCGCAACCGCTCCTGATGTGGACTGCTTGGATTTATTTTCCCCGATCATTCCTGTTCATCACTCCTGTGTGCAGTATCGCTAGATGGCTGATTTTTCCGAGCACTGCGGCCTCTGTCTGGTTGACTGTCTCTTTCACCGTCGATCGATTTGTGGCTATTTGCTGTGAGAAGCTGAAAACAAAATATTGCACCGAGAGAACGGCGGCTGTGGTTATTGGGACAGTGAGTGTGCTGGCCTGTTTGGAGAGTGTCCCCTGGGGTTTTACCTCTGAACCTCTTGTAATAATTGATGGTATCCCCTGGTATTGTGTTCTTACACCGAGCTACAAAAACTCTCCTTCGTGGGCGGCATTTGAGATGTTTCACCGCATTTTAACCCCTTGTGTCCCATTCTTTCTGATATTGTTTTTCAATATTCTGACAGCCAGGCGGATTCTGGTGGCCAGTCGAGCCCGCAAGGTTCTCCGGGGACGAAAGAGTGGAGAGAATGACAAGGACCGGGAGATGGAGAACAGACGCAAGTCCATCGTTTTGCTCTTCAGCATAACGGGTAGTTTCATATTGTTGTGTGGAACACGTTTGGTATTTTTCATTTATCAGCGGATTTCAAAGAGTTTTGTTTATTATTCAGTCAGGAATCCCGTTTACATTATAGAAGAGACATCGGGAATGCTGCAGATTCTTGGTTCCTGCACCAACACGTGTATTTACGCCCTGACTCAGAGCAAATTCCGAGCGGACCTGAAGAATGCTGTGACATACCCACTAAGTCGGATTTCGAAACTTATTAAAAGGTAAAAATAAATGCTACGCAATAGTGCAATTCGGCTGCCTTCACGCT
This sequence comes from Hemitrygon akajei, assembly GCF_048418815.1. Classification (NCBI taxonomy): domain Eukaryota; kingdom Metazoa; phylum Chordata; class Chondrichthyes; order Myliobatiformes; family Dasyatidae; genus Hemitrygon; species Hemitrygon akajei. The sequence goes on along the minus strand of NW_027331980.1, from coordinate 2,873,295 downwards.
CCTATTCTGTACTCCCACTTGTAAATAAACGGAAACAATATGATGACCAGAGTTTTCAACAAAGCAGGAGAAAATCTGTCGATGCTCGAAATACAGAGCAGCACACAGACACAATTCTGCAGGTTGTTGGCCCGAATAGTTGAATGTTTACTCTTTTCCAAAGCTGCCACCTGTCTGCTGAGTTGCTCCAGCTTTTTGTGTGTGTTAGCTTACAGTTACACAACAAATATATACAGTCGATCGCGACGGCACCACCAGACTCAGCATCCCAGAAAAATCCCCTTTGCATCTCGCCCTCGTCCCGCTTAAGTTGTGCCTTGAGGCGAACCTGTCAACCCTTCTTCCCGATTCTGACAGAACAGCTTGGTATGGAGTATACCTACGTCGATATTAACCACTCCTGCTCCCATCATTACCCGTCCTTTGCTTCACGCTGATTTTCTCCTCTGTCCCTACCTGTAGTTTCTCCTTCTGTTCTCCGATTTGAACTAATTTCCAGAAATGTTAGCTTACAGTTACACAACAAATATCTTCAATCGCTCGAGACGGCACCACTGCCCTCAGCATCCCAGAAAAATCCCATTTGCATCTCACACTGCCCCGTTTAAGTTGTGCCTTGAGGCGAACCTGTCCCCCCTTCTTCCCGGTTCAGACAAAACAGCCTGATATGGAGTATACTTCCGTCGGTATTAACCACTCCTGTTCCCATCATTACCCCTTCTTTACTTCACGCTGATTTTCTCCTCTGTCTCTACCTGTAGATTTAACTTCTGTTTTCCCGTTTGAACTAACTTCCAGTAACAGAATTTCAGCTCTCAAAGGGTAGGTGGAGGAGGCGCGTTGGGTGGACGAGGCGATGCTCTGAACACAAAAACAAAAGACACAGCGAAGCGAAATGGGAACTGATATGGTCTAATCCTAGACAAAGTGCTGGCGAAAGTCTTCAGCTCAGGCAGCAAAATAGCAGCTGAAAGGTCTGTACCCAAAACACCTACAGCTTATACGTTTCCACAGATGCTGTCAGGTCTGCAGAGCTCCTCCAGCATTTCGGATTTGTAGAATCTGTAAATTGCCTCTTGCTTGTGATTGGTTTAATTCTAGTCATTGTCAAAGAGATATTCGGCTGTGCCAACACAGAACTGACCCTAGACAAAGAACAAACGAATAATGGTTGAAAAGGACAGTGTTATGGAAACAGAGACTTGATAATTAATGGAACAAAGGCTCAGTTAATTTTGAATTGACGCAACTGGAAAATTGGAGGTTTTCTATGAACCAACAGGATCGGGGATATTATTATCATTTATACAATTAGAAATATGTTGGGAGTAACGACAGTTTGTGTTCAGATTTTACACACTCCAGAGAAAGCAGAATTGAGGAATCTGAGTCCTTCAGTGGCTGGTCTATGATATCTATCAATTCTAATCGTGAGCGGCTAATATCGAAGTACAAACTCTAAACTCAAGCTTAGTTAAGATGGGTAATAGGTAGTAAGAATAATCCTGGAAGTTGTAAAATAGTGACTACTGCCATTAATGGAGGCTAAAAGTTTGAAGGGTTGACAAATATTTGGAGAAGCATAATCACAGACAGTCAAGCGGCTTTGTGAGGGGAATATCATGCCTTACGCACCTGAATGACTTTCTGTGGGGTGACAAAATAAATTAATGAGGTGGATGATCTGTGTATGGAAACGAGTGAGGCGATTGACAAGAGTCCCCACAATAGTTTAATTCAGAACGTCGGGAGGCATGGTGAGTATGGGACTGGCAGTAGATGGGGCGTTTCTAAGAGACCGGATCTTTAACCCTGCTTTCCAAGATATTTGTGAATGACTTGAAAGAGGAAGTGGATGTGCTGGTTAGTATCTTGCAGTTTGTGGCTTCAGAAACGCAGCAGTTAGAATCAAACGGATCCAGCTCGGAACAATGGAAATCGGAGATCAATTCCGGTGTTTTTCTGGAAGGAGTTTCTCCGTCCTCCTCGTGATATTTATGTGTATTCTCACAAATTAAACAAAAAATTAAAATTAAAATTAAAATTAACCTTAGCGATGACGGTAGGGTATAATTGAGGTTACTTGGCGCCGCGGCTCATTGTTCTTCGCTTCGTCTCTAACTGGGTCAATGACACCTATGTGGTGTTGTGGATAGCGTAGAATTTCATCATATTTTACAATGGGACATCGACGCGGTGTAGAGCTGGGCTGAGATGTGGCAGATGGAGTTCCATCAGTAACAGTATGAGCTGATACACAAAAAATCAAACCGGATTACAGAGTATATGTGGCAGATTTGATTGCAGTGTGGAGGAACAGGGAATTCGTGCTAGGCAAACCGATAGATCCCTCAAAATTTCCCAGTAATTTAAGTTAGTGGTTAAGAAGGCTTATGGCTTAATAGCTAGCAACTCTGGATTACTGATTTTACGAGGGAAGAGATGCTAAGGAAGTGCAGGTAGATGTGTGGCTAACGGTTTTTGCAGGAGGTCATCGTATGCACATGTTATTGGAGTCTCTTCCAGGTTTTGTGGGACTGGCGTAAGAAGCATGGGATTTACACCTGGACCGAAAGGGATTTAATATTCTAACTGGGGAGTTTGATGCAACTGCCCTGGCATTAACATGTAATATGCGCAGGCCTGCTGTTGGGGGGTGTGTGCGGGGGGGGGGGGGGGGGGTTGGGGGTGCAGTAGGAACTAGAACCACAGGTGAACAGGTAGCATTGAGTAAAAGGTAGAGATGAGGTCAAGAAACGCCAAAATGAATGCCAGATGGTGCCCAGTTAATGATCCCGGTGGCTCCGGGGCGGAAGTGAGTGTTTGTCAGAAAGGGTGTGTAACAGACGTACTTCGAACATGGATTAATACGTGACGTAGTGAACCAGCTATTACAGAGATCTGGCTGATAGCGAAAAATGGCTGTCCCGACAGTAAAGGCCTTCACGCGCCCCAAAATCCGTTTGCAGATCGGCCGACACACCCAGATCTGGTTGCCACCCCAATGCCGTGCTCAATAGTAAAACCCTTAAATATGCGTCCGTCACTAAAATCCGCATGTACCCCCAAACCTGCGCATAGTCCCATATGCATATTAAACAGTCCAGATGAAGAATCACTCTAATCTCAAAATGGCGACCTGGGCATTAATATATCCTCAGGCATCCTAAGGACCGACACACCCAGGACCGACTGAATCATTACATTACCCACAAAAACTTTGCAACTCCTATATTCGTCGACACACTCCTAAATCTGCTCAATTCCCAAATAGATCCGGAGCCCCATATTGGAGGACACAGCCCTAAATCAGCGCACGTGTGCAAACCCATTTTCGAGAACTCACATAAATACATGCCCTCCCCAAGACCTTGCGCACTCCCGTATTCGCCGACATAAACTAAATATTCACAATCCCCATTCATTGCGCACCCCGAAGCTGTTGAAACTCCCACATGCACATCAGATTTTCCCAGAGCAAGAAACATTTCAGACAGTTGAGAAAATGGCGTCCTCGTCATAAATAATCAAAAACAGCAAAAATTCGTGTGCAAACCTTGATCCGCCAAACACAGCCAAATCTATATGTATCCCAAATACATGTCCAAGCCCATCTTTTAAAACACACCCTGAAATCTGCGCACATCAGCAAATCAGTGCGTGCTGCAAATACGCTGACACACCACATATATTAGATATTTCCAAAGCAGGACTCATTTCAAACCGTGCAGCAAATGGCAGTTTCGATATTCAAATTCAAACGTAACCAAAATCCGAGATCAAATGTGGATCGACCGACTGTTGCAACACCCAGCTTAAACGTAAATACATGTGCACCCCCATATTCCACAACGCACGCCTAAATATGCGCGTCACAACATGCGTTTGCACCACGAATTCGAGAACAGATCCCTAAATTCGCCACACCAGGATTCATGTGCATTGCCAAAACCCTGTGCACCCCATATTCGCCAAGACACCCCTAAGTCTGCACAGTCCCCAAATCAGTGTGCACCACAAAGCTACTGACATCCCTAGATGCACATTAGATTATCCCAGAGCAAAGATCATTTCAACCAGTTCACAAAATGGCAGCCTAGTCATTAAAAATCCACATGAAACCAAAATTTATTCGTCTGCAAATCTTGATCTGTCAACGCACCCAAAACGCATCCCCAAGTCTGTGCACATCACCTAATCAGTGCGTTCGCAAAGACGCTGACATACAAAATAGATTATTCAGGAGCAGGAATGATTTCAAACAGTTCAGAAAATGTCTGTTTGGGTATTTAAAATTCTCATGCACCGCAAAATACAATTTCAACCTTAAATAGGCCGACAGAAACAATTCTAATGTGCAGACCCAAATCTGTGTGCACCCCCATATTGGAAAACACACCTCTAAATCTGCACACATCACCAAATCCGTGCCCAACCCCATATTCGGGTAAACAATTTTAAATTTGCACGACATCCCAAATCCATAATACTGCTTGCAGACCCGTATTTGCCGCCACACCGCTGAATCTACGCATTTCCCAAATCAGTGCGAACCCATTATTTGATAAAACGCCCCTATATCCGTGCGCATCTCCAAATCCATGGGCACCCCAAAGCAGTGTGCACCTCCATATTGGCCGATGCTGCCCTAAATCTGCGCAATTCCCAATTGAGTGTGCACCCAAACCTGCTGACACATCCACATGATCATGAGGTTATCATTTCAAACTGTTCAGAACGGTTTTTATTAAGTCCGATCGTGAACAATATCCAGCACTTTAAGGACTAAGTCCCTTTAGAATTTTATACGTTTCAATAAGACCCCCCCTCAATCTTCTAAACTCCAGTGAGTATAAGCCCAGTCGATCCAGTCTTTCTCCATATGGAAGTCCTGCCATACAAGGAATCAGCGTCGGTGCGGGCTGCGGAGCGGGAGCAAGGAGTGCTCGAGGTCGACAGACGACTGGAGAAAGGAGGATAGGAGGATCAGCCGTTGTAGGTAGGCCGAGACCGTCGGACCTACCTGGACAGTGCCTGAGGAGAAAGGTAAAACTGCGCAGGCGCGGGTGACGTCAGCGGCGAGCACAGAGTTTAAAAAGAGGCCCACTTTCAGGAGTGGGTCCAGCCACAAGCCAGTGGAGATTTCAGATCAGAATTTTCTTTCCACTAGGTGAGCTGCCAATCATGGCGAAAGAGCCCCAGCTGACCATAGCAGTTGGTTATATGATGCCAGTAAAGCCATTTGCACCCTCCCCTGTCACTACAAAGAGTTTGTCAGGCTTCGTAGCAAAGCCATATGTAAAAACCAGGAGTTGGATTTGGTTGACAGAAGCAATTGAGGCAGCATTTAATCGGACGAGACACCTTGTCCCTATTACCATCCTACCACTGGTTAAGACAGCTATAAAGTGTCGATATATCGGTATGTGAATACGAAGCATTATATGCTGGTATATGATGAGTATATACTGGTAATAGTGGACATGTTCAAACGATGAGTCGAAGCCGACCTTACTCGAAATGATGATGCTAGGACGATGGTGAAAATATTGTAGAAGAAATAATACATGGATACGGAATATCACCCATGGATACCCATGGAGATAAATGGTGACCGAGGTACCCATTTTACCAGCAGAATAGTAAAAGATTTAGTACAAGCCATGGGATTCCAATGGACATTCCATATTCCCTATCAGCCTCAGTCATCGGGGACAGTGGAAAGGATGAATGGGGAACTGAAAAATGCCCAGTCCAAAGTGTGCCAGTATAATAGCTTGTCATGACCAGAAGCTCTCCCCATAGTGTTGTATGCAATGCAAAATAGAAAGAATAGAGCTACAGGAGTGACCCTTCACGAAGCCCTTATGTAGAGCCCAATGACCACAGGGGCCAGACCCCTGGTATGTGTCGAAAAATTGGCTCTGATGTGGAATGATGAGCAAACTCTGGACTGTTCACAAGCCGCATGTAAAACAATGGCTGCACTTCATGAAAGGATGAGACAGGCACAGGCCGCTGCCGGAGATGACACCATACATGCATTCCAACCAGGAGACCAAATATATGTAAAAAAAAAACAATTAAACATAAATTCTCTTTCTCCTAGGTGGAAAGGACCTTACACTGTGCTGCTAACCACCCGGATGACCCTGAAAGTAGACGGAAAAGAAGACTGGGTTCCTGCAGCTCGATGAAGAAAACGTCACTCGTCGAAAGCGGAAAGCGGCGGGGCAGTTGAGTCAACTAGCAACTAACACTCGGCGGAGTCAGAAAGGACCGAAGATGCATTGGATGGTGGGGGGGGGGGGGGGGTTGGTGCACATGAGAGGCCTAATGCAGATTGCAAAAAGTATCCCTGTAATACCCTGTTACTCTTATATCTCACCTATGCTAAGCAGGTAAAGCAGGCAGCCTGTTGGGTATGTGCTGAAGTACCATAGCATGGGAAAACCATAGTACCCAGGTCCATGATTCCCCTCACCCAAAATAAGACTGATACTATTCCTTGATTTCAGCGTATGGTAATAGGACAAAATGGGATGCAAACTATTCTGAAACAGGAAATCCGAGAAGGTATCAATGTTACCTCTGTTGTTTTGACAGACGGTACCTCCGGCCAACCCCGAGGGATTTCTCAAAATTGAAACTTGGAATTAAAATAGATCCCTCCTCTGAGCCGGTGAATGCCACTTGTTATTGCAATCATAGCCCCAGTGTCCTTTATCAACTGGACAAAAGCAGTTGTACCCTCTTTACTACTGCCAACCCTCCCCGCCAAGTAAATGGCACTAACTGAGTGTGTAGGAGCAGGACATACCCGTGGCTCCCGGGAGAGTCTGGTGATATTTCAAAATTAGGTCTTAATAAGGAATGGAGTGGGTGCTGCTATTTAGCATACTTAGTGCCTCACTTAATGGTTATAGATAATCGAAAGGAACACCCCCATTGGACTAGGACAAGATGGGGCATATCAGCGGCTGAACGATTCGGGATGATAATGTTTCCTAGCTATGGAGTGGGTCGGACCGCCACAGAAATTATTAAATTAGCTGTTGCCCTAGAGGAACTAGCTAATAACACTGCTGACGCTCTGGAAGAAACTCAGTCCTAAGTGTATGGCATAACCACTTCGATGATCGCCGTACGGCAGACAGTTTTACAAAATCGAATGGCCCTTGACTTTATATCGGCTGAAAAAGGGAGAACCTGTGATATGAGGAAGTGGAGGAATTACCATGTGAGGATTGTTGATCTGGAAAGGATCAACAAGGAGAACTGTGGAAGAAATGTTGTTATTAGCCAGATACTAAGGGTTAAAAGAGGTTTTTTTTTACACAGCAGCCTTCAACTCCTCCAGGACTGAGTGATGTTCTGTTTCTTCTATACTTGAACTGTGTAACTGTTCTCGCTTCAAGGCTGCAGGCAGAAGTAGCTTCCAATAGATAAGGAAAATAGTAACCTGATTATATAATTTTGTACTGTGCTGAGACATGATTATTGAGTAAAGGAATTATCTGCTTGCATTCTGTATTTCACAAACATGCTTGGAAGCTTTTGATAGCATACACTATGTCTGCACAATGCGAAAAGTCTGTGTACTTGGGGAGAGTCTCAAGAACTCTGCTTTAAGAGGTTGAGCTCTCCATAATACGTATCATGTTATAATAAAGACATTCAGAAGCGACCTCCCTTCGTGTCGGAGTAATACCTTTTCCGCAACATTGAAAAAGTGACGTAAGGTTTGAGTGCCCATTTAGGAATCGCATGGTAGAGGGTAAGAAGCTGTTCCTGAATCGCCGAGTGTTTGCCTTCAGGCTTCTGTACCTACTACCTGATGGGAACAGTTTTAGAATTTCACAACACATGCCGGTGATATTAAACCCGATTCTGATTCTTGTGAAAGGGATTCTTGATCAGCGTGGTGAGTAGGCTCAGTAATTGTAAATGATGTTGAGTCCAGTTGAGAGAGGTGTGGCAATTTCTGAAGTCATAGTAGAGAAGGACTTAGTGATCATAGTACAGTCTGCCACAGAAACTTTCCTCCCTCCATTGACTCCGGCTGCATTTCCTGCTGCCCTCGGAAAGCAGTTAACATAATCAAAAGACCTTTCCCGCTCCTATCATTCCTTCTTCTCACACATTCCATTGGGCAGCAGACATAAAGGAGTGAGAACACACATTCAGCAGGATCAAGGACAACATCAGTCCTACTGTAACGGCACCTACAGAAAGTATTCAAACCCAACTTCAAAGTTTTCATGCTTTTTTTTACACCATTAATCCACACTGGTTTAATTTTTTTTTGCACTGAATAACAGAAAGACTATTTCGTGTCAAAATGAGAATGAAATCTACAAAGTGATAAAAAAATCCATTCTATGTGTATTCACCCCCTTTAGTATGACACACCAAATCATCACTGGTGCAGCTAATTGGTTTTAGAATTCCTATAATTAGTTAAATGGAGATCACTGTGTGCAGTCAGGATGTTTCAATTACACCGGGACCATTCCCTGTTGCGTCAATGTCCTGGCAAAAGCTGCACCAAGAAGACAAAAGAACACTCCAAGCAACTCGGTGAAAAGGTTATTGAAAAGAAAAAAAAAAGCTGAAGCACCCAGACAACAGTTGTTGTGTTTGCAGTCTCTCCCATCTCGCCACTGAAGCTTGTAACTGGCGCGGCCCGGCAGCAGCGGCCTTTCAGACCTGCTGTTACTTTAATTTAATTTTCAAATTTAAGTTTAATACTCAATTTTCGATTAGGGCACACGGATAACAGAGCGGCTATCTACCATCGCCAGCTACCACTACAATACAGAGATCGCCCAAAAACAAACCTCCACAAAGATCTGCTGGCTGAATTACGCGACGTCGGCTTGCTGAGGGGAACGTGCCTAAATTCCGCGGACTCCCCAGATGCTGGTAACCGGAGATGGAGACATCGTAACCGATGTGCGAGAAAGCGGAAGCGAGGCAAGCAGGCAGGGGTCCGAGCCAGGCAAAAAGCGAACCCGAGCCGGCCGGCTCTCCCGTCCATTCTGTTTCTAATGTTCGCTCCCTGGACAATAAAGTGGACTACATCCGACTTCAACGAAATACTCGGCGGGAGTACAGAGTCTGCTCTGCGTTTGTTTTCACAGAGACATGGCTGACTCATGGAATTTCGGACCCTGCCATTCAACTACACGGGCTCGCCTTATTTCGAGCGGACACGGATGCAGCTCTCTCCGGTAAGACTCGCGGTGGTGGTGTGTGTATTTACATCAACACGGAATGGTGTAAGAACTCTGTGCTGGATTCCAGACACTGCTCATCGCAAGTGGGGTTTGTGGCTGTTAGATGCAGACCAGTTTATTTACCACGGGAATTCACCTTTGGTCTACATTCCTAATGCTAAGGAGGCGCTCTGTGAACTGTACGGGGCTATTAGCGAACTGCAGAACGCACACTCCGATGGACAGTTTATTGTCGCCGGTGACTTTAACCACATGAACCTTAAGTCAGTGCTCCCCAAATTCCATCAGCATGTGGACTTTGTAACGGGGGGGGGGGGGGGAGTGGGGCTCGTTGGACCTTGCTTATACAAACATCACCGACGCGTACCGGGTAGAGCCCCGCCCCCAGCTCGGTTACTCAAACCTCATTTATATTATGCTAATCCCAGCATACAGACCGCTCGTCAGACGCTCCAGACCAGTCCAGAAGCAGGTGTAAACCTGGCCAGCAGGAGCTATCTCTGCTCTTCAAGACTGCTTTGAGCACACTGACTGGAACATCTTTCGGGAGGCTGCAACTGATGGCGACTCTACCAGCTTAGAGGAGTACACAGCATCAGTGACCAGCTACATCAGCAAGTGCATTGATGATGTTACTCTGTCCAAGACCAGCACTATACGCGCTAACCAGAAGCCATGGATGGCCGAGGAGGTGCGTGCGCTGCTCAGGACCCGTGACTCCACCTTCAGAGCAGGCGACAAGGCAGCTCTATCAACAGCAAGGGCCAAACTATTCCGAGCTATTAGAGGGTCAAAGCGTACACACGCCCTGCTAATCTACAGCCACTTCCAGGACAGTGGCGACACGCGGCGCATGTGGAAGGGCATCCAGAACATCAGCAATTACATGACACCATCAACAGACTGTGCAGTTGATACCTCCCTCCCAGATGCGCTGAATAACGTCTACGCCAGTTCTGAGGCGGAAAATGACATGACGGCGAGGAAGTCCACCCCTCCTCCTAATGACCAGGTGCTGTGTCTCACTGTGGCCGACGTGAGAAGAACCCTGTGCAGGGTCAACCCACGGAAGGCTGCTGGACCAGACAACATCCCTGGTAGAGTGCTCAGAGGATGTGCAGACCAGCTAGCAGATGTTTTCACTGACATCTTCAACATCTGCCTGAGCAGCGCCACCGTTCCAACGCGCTTCAAGGCCGCCACCATCGTCCCCGTGCTGAAGAAGTCTTCAGTGTCCTACCTCAATGACTACCGTCCCGTTGCACTCACATCCATCATCATGAAGTGTTTCGAGAGGCTCGTCATGAGGCATATCAAGACCCTTCTGCCCCCCTCACTGGACCCCCTACAGTTTGCGTACCGTCCCAACCGCTCAATAGATGACGCCTTTGCCATCACCCTTCACCTGGCCCTATCCCGCCTGGACAAAAAAGACACATACGTTCGGATGCTGTTCATAGAATTCAGTTCAGCATTCAACACAATCATCCCTCAGAGACTGATTGGAAAGCTGAGCCTACTGGGCCTGAACACCTCCCTTTGCATCTGGATCCTAGACTTCCTGACTGGAAGACCGCAGTCAGTCCGGATCGGGAGCAGCATCTCCAACACCATCACACTGAGCCCAGGGGCCCCCCAGGGCTGCGTGCTCAGTCCACTGCTGTTCACCTTGCTGACCCACGACTGTGCTGCAACACACAGCTCGAACCACATCATCAAGTTCGCCGGTGACAAGACCATGGTGGGTCTCATCAACAGGAACGACGAGTCAGCTGACGAGTCAGGAGGTGCAACGGCTAACGGACTGGTGCAGAGCCAACAACCTGTCTCTTAATGTGAACAAAACAAAAGAGAAGGCTGTTGACTTCAGGAGGGCTCCTCGGTAAAGATCGTTAAAAGCTCCAAATTTCTTGGTGTTCACCTGCGGAGAATCTCACCTTGCCCGTCTACACATACTGCAGAGCACTCTCTTTACACTCTTTCACCAGACCCTAAAACACAGAAAGTTCTGAAGCCATCCCTGCCCTTGTGACAGTCGAGTGTCTGTGATAGTTTGGAACATACTTCAACCAAAGTAGCAATCACGTCAGCAGCACTGAACGTTCCCATTGTTACCGACCTGAACTGCATGAAGTCAGCAATCTTCCGCCAATTCTGCATTTTCCGGACGACTGGGCATATGACTGTTTGAATTCAAGACGTATTTGCCAATCCTGTTCATTGTAAAACAGCTTTATTTGAAAACTTCGCGGTATTATCATTAGACGCGTGCGTTATCTACACAGGTGGCCATTTAATGTAAACACATACGTCATTCCATTCTTCAGCTCTTCTCTGAATTTCCTCTGTGTCAGTGTATAGATACAAGTATTGGTACACATGCTGAGAAATTGTAACATGTACCCAAATTGTTGAAGGATGTATACCGGGGAACTCAAATATCTGTCCTGGTAAAAATAGTTTTGCACTTTCCATTTCAGGGTATTCACTACAAAGGGCATCCAAAATGATACGAAGTTAGCTGATATAGAAAACAGCAAAATCATCGATCTTCTGCGTTTTTCCACCTCGGTATCTTTCTGATTATCGCTGCTGTGCCGAAGCCTTCTGTGGACTCTATTTGCCACAAAGATATGTCTTACGGTAAAACCGTTAAACACCAGGATTAAGCCGATTGGAAGCAATGGTGTTAAAATACTGTCCAGTAATTCGTATCCTCTCCACATGGGTGAAGTAACGTATTCATATGAGCCGGTGCACCGCCACGGCGTGTTGTCAATGATGACGTAAGGTTCAATGGCAAAGTATAACGGGACACATCTCCCGCAGCTCACTATAACCACGGTCATGATAACTGCTGTTGCTGTTCTCTCAGTGCAGTATCGTTCCCGCAGCTTTCGACAACATATTGCAATGAAACGATCGAAGGTAAAACTGACCGTAAACCAAACAGAACAGTGCGTCGCTGCCCTCCCAAAAACAAGTGTCAGAGCGCCTACAGGAGTGATGAGTAGGGATCTGGAATACATGTAGATATTGTTGGTGTGTTCCACTAAAACAACAACCATAACCACCATCAGATCCGCTGCTGCCATTCCAACCAGGTAACGGGTGATGCATTTGGAGAGTCCGCATTTTCCACGAAATAGGATCACAATCGCCGTTAAATTCACTGCAATGAATTGGAAATGAAGAAATATAATTAAAATAAATGTAGATATTGTTTGTCTGATCCACTAAAACAACAACCATAACCACCATCAGATCCGCTGTTGCCATTCCAACCAGGTAACGGGTGATGCATTTGCAGACTCCGCATTTTCGCCGAGATAGGATCACAATCGCCGGTAAATTAACCTCAAGAAATTGGAAAGCAAAATAGAAATATTGTCAGCGGCAACTCTCTGAATGCCCCCATGGATATGGTCTGTTTGGAAGTGGATAGCGGGAGTCCAGAGTGTGCGATCTCCGTCGCTGCACTCCGGCTGCAGGACAATGACGCTTGTGAATGTCAGTGCATTGGCGACCTTCCCACCGTTCAGAACAAAGAATCTGTTCCAGACTCAGGTACCGGTGAACGGGAGATCGTCCCAGTAAACACCATTTCAATTATTAAAGGTGAAATACTGATGGGATTGTTTGCAGCGGTGAAAAGTGGAATCAAAAGATACAAAAAACATTTTATCCTGACTTATGTAAGAACAGACCAACGTGTCGAAAATAGACCGGACCGTCATTTAAATAAACTGCCCTTGCTGTTATAAGGTCGAAGAGTCCACACTGATAGAAACTCGGACGCAGAAAAGCAGAGACCAGCATCAGTTCAGAAAGCGTAGCCAGGTGGAATTATGAAACAATTTCAATATCGGCACGAACGTAATTGACAAACAAAAGATCACTTCGATCAAACTACGAAAATGAAAATAAAACTATCAGATGCTGGAATCCTCAATTCCGGAAACACGTTTCAGCCGACGTCAGCATCTGTGCTTTGTAACAGTGCAGATACCGCAGCGCAGTAACGACGGCACCATACATAAAGTGACCAGCTCCGGCATCTTACCGGGGACACCGACCGCTACCAGTGTGGGATAGAAAATGGCCGCGATGTAGTAAATCGCCGGATATCCCATATTCCGTCAGAAGCAGCGTTCAGTTGTACGGAACGTTTCAGCTGCTCAGATGGACTGGGGATCGGTTTCGTAGACTTTTATTGAGGTGAGAGCAATTCCACTGAGGCAATCAGCGTGGCTATCACGCCAGGGACATGAGTGATAAACTACTACACAAACACTTGCGTTAAACTATTTATACTCACTCTCTCGCCGTATCATGAATTTGGCTCCTTAAGTCATATTGCAATCTATTTACTTTAGGACAATTTGTAATGTGCGTTTTTTCATGTTATTTTCAATGATACCTGGCTTCAGCTATTTAAATGGGACATTTTTATATCTGTGTTGCATTTAAAGTAGGCATTCATCTTGAAGTCGATTTATTTTGTAAGATTTGACGGTGCACATTCGCTTCTGAAATTGAATGAAAGAGTTTCTCCTGGCTGAAGAATAGACAACACTTCTTTATTAAAGGGGGACATTCGTTCATCTCTTCTTTCGTTCCTTCCAGCCATTCCGGGCGTTTTGAATGATGGAAGTCACAGTGACAGCTGACATTCATTACAATAAAATACACTGCACTTATGTTCCTCCAAATATATTAAAAGATACACAGCGAAATTCCAGAGACTTATAACATATATAACATATAACAATCACAGCACGGAAACAGGCCATCTCGGCCCTCCTAGTCCGTGCCGAACTCTTAATCTCACCTAGTCCCACCTACCCGCACTCAGCCCATAGCCCTCCACACCTTTCCTGTCCATATACCTATCCAATTTTATCTTAAATGACACAACTGAACTGGCCTCTACTACTTCTACAGGAAGCTCATTCCACACAGCTATCACTCTCTGAGTAAATAAATACCCCCTCGTGTTTCCCTTAAACTTTTGCCCCCTAACTCTCAAATCATTTCCTCTCGTTTGAATCTCCCCTACTCTCAATGGAAATAGCCTATTCACGTCAACTCTATCAATCCCTCTCAAAATTTTTAATACCTCGATCAAATCACCCCTCAACCTTCTACGCTCCAATGAATAGAGACCTAACTTGTTCAACATTTCTCTATAACTTAAGTGCTGAAACCCAGGTAACATCCTAGTAAATCGTCTCTGCACTCTCTCTAATTTATTGACATATTTCCTATAATTCGGTGACCAGAACTGTACACAATATTCCAAATTTGGCCTTACCAATGCCTTGTACAATTTTAACATTACATCCCAACTTCTGTACTCAATGCTGTGATTTATAAAGGCCAGCATTCCAAAAGCCTTCTTCACCACCCTATCTACATGAGACTCCACCTTCAGGGAACTATGCACTGTTATTCCTAGATCTCTCTGTTCCACTGCATTCCTCAATGCACTACCATATACCCTGTATGTTCTATTTGTATTATTCCTGCCAAAATGTAGAACCTCACACTTCTCAGCATTAAACTCCATCTGCCAACGTTCAGCCCATTCTTCTAACCGGCATAAATCTCCCTGCAAATTTTGAAAACCCACCTCAAACCTCCTACCTTAGTATCATCGGCATACTTACTAATCCAATTTACCACACCATCATCCAGATCATTTATGTATATTACAAACAACATTGGGCCCAAAACAGATCCGTGAGGCACCCCGCTAGTCACCGGCCTCCATCCCGATAAACAATTATCCACCACTACTCTCTGGCATCTCCCATCTAGCCACTGTTGAATCCATTTTATTACTCCAGCATTAATACCTAACGACTGAACCTTCTTAACTAACCTTCCATGTGGAACTTTGTCAAAGGCCTTGCTGAAGTCCATATAGACTACATCCACTGCCTTACCCTCGTCAACATTCCTGGTAACTTCTTCAAAAAATTCAATAAGGTTTGTCAAACATGACCTTCCACGCACAAATCCATGCTGGCTACTCCTAATGACATCCTGTCTATCCAGATAATTATAAATACTATCTCTAAGAATACTTTCCATTAATTTACCCACCACTGATGTCAAACTGACAGGTCTATAATTGCTAGGCTTACTTCTAGAACCCTTTTTAAACAATGGAACCACATGAGCAATACGCCAATCCTCCGGCACAATCCCCGTTTCTAATGACATCTGAAAGATCTCCGTCAGAGCTCCTGCTATCTCTACACAAACATCCCTCAGGGTCCTGAGGAATATTCTGTCAGTACCCGGAGATTTATCCACTTTTAAATTTCTTAAGAGCGCCAGTACTTCCACCTCTTTAATTGTCAGAGGTTCCATAACTTCCTTACTTGTTTCCCACACCTTACACAATTCAATATCTTTCTCCTTAGTGAAGAGCGAAGAGAAGAAATCGTTCAAAATCTCTCCCATCTCCCTCGGCTCCACACATAGCTGACCACCCTGATTCTCTAAGTGACCAATTTTATCCCTCACTATCCTCTTGCTTTTAATATAACTGTAGAAACCTTTCGGATTTACTTCCACCTTATTTGTCAAACCAAACTCGTAACTTCATTTAGCTTTTCTAATCTCTTTCTTAGTCGGTACTTCTATGTATTGTTGCAAAAAACAATCCTGCACACATTTCACAAACTCTAAACCATCCAGCCCTTTTACAGAATGAGCTTCCCAATCTATGTGTGGAAAATTAAAATCTCCCACAATCACCACCTTGTGTTTACTACAATTATCTGCTATCTCCTTACACATTTGCTCATCCAACTCACGCTCCCCATTAGGTGGTCTATAATACACTCCTATCAGTGTTACTACACCTGTCCCATTCCTCAATTCCACCCAAATAGGCTCCCTAGAGGAGCTCTCTAATCTATCCTTCCAAAGCACCGCCATAAGATTTTCTCGGACAAGCAATGCAACACCTCCTCCTCTGGCCCCTCCTACTCTATCACACCTGAAGCAACTAAATCCAGGAATATCTAGTTGCCAATCACACCCTTCCTGCAACCATGTTGCACTAATAGCGACTTGCGAGAAAAAAAAACGGAGCGTGTATTCGGAAAATTAGCGAGGGCTGTTGACAGTTTAAAGAACAATATGGGCTGTTTTACACGAACCTGACCCCTGCCAGTGTAAGACTTGCCCACCCCATACCCTTGACATGCGTTGCAGACTGTTTAACTTTAAAGATATTCTCAAACCTGTCACAATTCTACCACGCTTTCTCCAGCCATTCGCTGTTTGCACAGATGTAGCAAGTGAAATCTGTGAACTATCCGCAGGTTCCCAAGATGTTCTATTATTTGCCACAAAGTTGTATATTTATCTCTTTTTTTACTGTTAGTTATATTGCCTTTCGAGCGTCACTGTGAGTCTGTTCAGAGCAGCGGAAGTGTTCAAGATCACCTGTCAATCACACTTCTTCCTGCTCCTGCAGTGAACCACTCCGTGACTATTGTGATATTCGCACCGACGACAGTGCCTCGGCTGAATGGAGAAAGTCTCACCACTCTGTTTCCATTGTAGAATTCTTACTGATGTGCGGCCCTCGTTTGCCTCGAGAAAGTATTACCTCTGCCTTCAAATTCATCTTTTATAAGCGAATCACTCCGTAACGTTCCGGGTCAATCTCCACCTGTAACTTTTCAAATCTGCTCTCCGTCCAGTCATTGTACTGTTGTAATCTGTGACAAACTTCCGCACTATCCATGTTTCCACCAACTTCCACATCATTACAAATTCAATCACTCACTCTTCCACTTCCTTATTCACATCATTTTTAAAGCACAAAAATCCGGGGGTCTCAGAACAGATCTCTGCAGGACATTACCTGCACCAACATCCAGGGAGAAAACTCTCCATCCACAACTATCCTCTGCCTTCTTGGGCGTCAGTCCTGAATCCACAAGACGACGTTCCCAGGATACCAAGCCTTCCGAAAGGCCCTACCATGGTTAACCGAAAGTATAACCGTCACACCCTCACTGAATTGAACCAGGCTCGTGAGACATGATCTGACCCTCACAAAGCCAAACTGATTCTCCCAAACCAAATACTGTTTCTCCCAATTCTCGTAAATCCTGTTTCTAAGAATATTCTGCAATAATTTGCCCGTCACTGAAGTAGGAATCACTGTTTCCCGCAGTCACCCAGGGTTTCTCCCGAACACTGAAGAGGACTTATCTGATTCTAATGATTTTTTTTTTTCAGAAATTCCAGCACATCCTCTCTTTTAACCTCGATATGTTGTCGCACATCGGGCCGTTTAAGGTTATCCTCACAAATGTCGCTCTCGCTGGTGAATACTGAACTGAAGTCTTCATTCAGGACCTGCCCTTCTTCCCCGGACTTCAGAGGCTTGTTTCATTTTCTATTTCCGACTGGTTCTACACTCACTTTAGTCATCTTTTTCTTCACATACATCAAGAATGGCTTGGGGTATCCTTTCAAGCTACTACAGACCTTCTGCAGACGTTTCTAGTTATCCCAATTCCATTGCTCAGTTTGTCCCCGGCTACTTTTTAAATCTACAATCATGTCTGATCATTGCTTTCCAATCCTGAGGTCAGCTTCCTAAAGATTTCTTCCTCTTGACCAGATGTTTCACATCTGTTTTCAACCATGGTTCCTTCACCCTGCCATCATTTCCCTGCCTGAATGGGGCAAACCTACCGAGAGCCCTATGTAGAGTACAGCATAAAATATTACACATTTCCGTTGTGCATTTCCCAGGACACATCCGTTCCTGATTTATGGGCTGATTTACCAGCCTAATATAATCATAGTTCCACTTACACAGTTAATTATTTGGGGAACTGACAAGGTGCAGTGGGCAGAGAGTGGGGCAATGGGATCGGTATGGGAAGTGGCACGAGGTTGTGGGAACACAGCCAGGCATTGAGATTACTTTGTGACTGACACAGGCCTGTGTGATTATTGTCCGTAACCATTTTACGACAGAAGGGTGCGGGACCCCTTTTAATTTGCTACCAACACAACCGATCGCTGACGGCGCAATAGCTCTGCTCAACGCACCGTCCTTACACATCTGGAGAAGAAGGATGCTTATGTGAGAATGCTATTCTTGGACTACAGTTCAGTATTCGACGCCATAATTCCCACCAGGCACGACAGGAAGCTCAGAGATCTCGCCCTGGATCCTGTCTTTCAGATCGCCAGCGGGGTGTAAGAGCGGGCTCCCTTACCTCCACTCCTTTGAGTTTCAACATAGGAGCCCCTCACTGCCACGTACTGTATCCCCTCCTATACTCCCTTAAATGTTTCGCCACCCACAGCTCCAATCTGTTCATTAAATGTTCTGAAGGCACTACACTGATTGGCCTAATCTCAGGAAAATAAAAAAGTGGCTTACAGGGAAGAAGTTACCTCTCTGACATAATGTCAGAGAAATAAACAACCTCTCCCTCAATGTCGCAAAAGCAAAGGAGCTGGCTGTGGATTACAGTGGAAATGGAGGCAGACTAACCCCTATTGATATCAATGGATCTTGGTTTGAGGTGGTTAAAAGCTTTAAGTTCCTCAGCATCCACATCACAGAGGACCTCACGTGGTCTGTACACACCAGCCGTGAACTAAAAAAGTTATAAAATCTCACTTTGAGATTGTAAGCCTCCGATCTTAGAAAGGATGGGCTTTCACTTGAGTGAGTTTAAGAGAGCCTTATGAAAATGATTCCAGGATGAATATCTTGTCATATGAAGAGAAATTGATGGGTGATATAATTTAACCCTGAGTAATGACCTCGATGGGCTGGGTGTGGAGTAGATGCGTCCTATGGTGGCAGAGTCTAGGACCAGAGGAGACAGTTTCTGAATAGAGCGACGTCTATTTGCAAGGTTCATGAGAGTAGTCAGAGTGTGGTGAATCTGTGGAATTCGGTGCCACAGGCAGCGTGGAGGCCAAGACTTTGAAACAGAGGTTGATAGATTCCTAACTGGTCAGGACACGAAGGGATACAGGAAGAAAGCGGAGAATAAGGCTGAGAGAAGAATTGGATCAGCCATGATGAAATGACGGAGCAGACTCGATAACCTAGTTCTGCTCCCACGCCTTTTGATCTTATGTTTCATATCCATCCCGCAGTTGTATTGTATCTTACTGATCTGTTTAATAATCTACCATCTCTATTGCAACTTTCATAATATTGCTCTGCACTGTTCCGATCTACAGTTCATGTTTCCATCTTTACAATATAGTTCTGCTAATTAATTAATTCTTCTACCTTTGATGATGATGGAGCGATCGGCTGTCTACAGAGGGTTTGTCAACCTATGATAGTTATTATTATCTTTTATTTGTTTCTCAGCTTGAGCTGGTTGATATTGAGATACAGCCAACGCGAAACACACTAATTTCTTGGTTTGCTAGGAACTTGTCTGATCAAATCGCTGGGATGTATTCTATGCAGAAAAATGAGTAGTTCACTGGCCCTTCCATAGTGACCATTTCCTCATTTTTCTGGATTGCGCTCTTATTTAAGTTTAGTGGAGTCTATTTCGTATTAGTTTTACACATGACGGCATGCACAGCTGAATCTTGCTTTCGTTAAGAAAAATGTATCCTGTGTTTTCTTTTATTAATTAACCCCCACCATCTCCCAGTTTTACCGATGAAGTACCTCCTTCTTATTCTTCCTCCCCTGCCCCCTACACTTTTACTCTGACTTATCATCTTGTTTTTTCAAAAACAAAACAATAATTCAAGAGAATTATGGATAGAAGTGAGTATAGAAGCCATTGCTAACGAGAGAATGTGCTTTCGGTAGATAAGACCCCTGGACCAGATGATGTACACCACAGGGTTCAGAAAGAGGTTGTTAAAGAGTTTGTGATGGTCTTAGAGTCATGGAACATTACAACACAGGAAACTGCAATTCGGCCAGTCTAGTCTGTGCCAGGCCATTAATCTGCCTCGTTCCAGCAACCTCCAACGGGACCTTAGCCATCCATTCCCTTCCATCCATATACCCATCCAAGCCTCTCTGAAATGTTGAAAACGACCCTGCCGCCTACTCCGGCACCACATTCCACATTCTCAACGCCTGTGAGTGAAGAGGTTCCCCCTCATGTTTTTCTTAAAGAATGAGTAATGATCTTTCAAGGGTGTCTCGATTTTGGAATGTTTCTGGCAAACAAGGAAGTTGCAAATGTCACCCCACTCTTTAAGAAGGTGGGGGGGGGGCAGAGGAAAGCAAATTATAGGACAGTTTGTCTGACCTCAGTGGTTGGATTCCATTTAGGATGATTTTTCGGGGTACCTGGCGCATGCTAAAGTACGCCGTTTTCTTCCGGGTATACATTGTCTGACAAATCTTTTGGAATTCATTAACAAAATAACAAAGAGAATAGACAAAGGAGAGGAAGTGGATGTTGTTCTCTTGGATATTCAGATGGATTTTAAGGATGCGCTGCACATGAGGCTGCCTAACAAGATCACAGTTCATGTTATTACAGGAAATACACTGTCATTGATCGTGGATTGGTTTACTGGAAGGAGGCAAGGAGTTAGAACAATGCGAGCCTATTCTGTTTGCTACCGGTAGCTATTGGCGTTTCACTGGGGTCGGTAATGAGATCGCTTCCGTTTATATTAAAATCAGCGATTTGGATGACAGAATTGATGGTTTGATGACCGACTTTGCAGCTGATACGAAAGTAGGTGCCGGACAAGCAGCTTACAGCAATCTGGGTGTCTACAGAAGGACTCAGAAAGGTTTGGAGAACAGGCAATGAAATGGCAGATGAAATACAGTGCTGAGACTGCCTTGTGCAGTCAGGTACTCAGGCTCACTTAGCATAATGTTGAATGAACATTTATAAGCAAAACACTCCGATACCATACAGTTTACATCCTGTTACAATCAAAAGTTAAATTTTGGTACTACAATTAAGCTATATTTCCACATTGGTGGAGAAGTGGCCTGACACCCCTCGCCATCTGTAAAAACACTTTCAACCCCTACATCAATCCGCATTTCTTTAACCTCTCCCACACCTGCAGCACTTGGCATCTCAGGAAAACCTTCCATCATCCACCCTGGCGACAGCAGACCCGAGAACGACACCGTCCGTGGAAGATGGTAGGGCGCATAATACTCCCTGCTGGCCAGAAGAAACTACAGTCTGGTCAAGGACAGGGGAAGCAGACAAGCCAGTTCTCTCTGTTCCCCCCATTTTATGGACTATGAACTGATTATTGTTCTGTCATAATCTAATCAGAGCAACTGAATGTGGACACAGGAAGCTTCTTGTGATGATCTACTAAACCTGAGACCATTTTCAAACAAGTCGCCATTTTTAATGTGAAGGGCGCGGACTCTGAACTGATCTTGACTCTGGGACAATGTAATCAGAGCCATAATCCGGAGACCATTGCTGTAACTATGTGCTTTTGTGTAGGTTTTGTCTCTTTAGGTTTTGGTTTGTTGGGTGGTAGAGTTGGTCTCCTGACTTGGTTGTCTGGGTAGTTTTGTTTTGTCTGGTGGGTTTGGAGTTCCTTTCCGGGAAACGTGCTAAGACGGTAGCGCGATATCGATACGCAGTAGCCTCTCCGGACTCTGGATCTAGGGATTGCCAAACGTTATGTGGATTTTCTGGTGTAGTCGGTTTTGTCTTGTGCATTTGTGATATCATTCTGGGGGGCGTTGTCTCATTT
The DNA here is from genome assembly GCF_048418815.1 of Hemitrygon akajei. NCBI lineage: Eukaryota > Metazoa > Chordata > Chondrichthyes > Myliobatiformes > Dasyatidae > Hemitrygon > Hemitrygon akajei. The sequence continues at coordinate 2,851,324 of NW_027331980.1, read as the reverse complement.
TTTAACTGCATTGTTAAAAATGCAGTGTGGTTTCTAAATGACAATAAACTGAAACTGAACTTAACTGAACTGAGAGGAGTAGCTACTTATGTAAAATGCCAGGACTACCAAACAAGGAATCTGTGGTCTCGTTAGACTCTATCTGGTTTGCCTCATTTAACTGGTTTGGACCAGTCAGGATGTAAGGATACAAATACACAAGGCTGAGGTGGGCAGAGCTATGAAACAATTTTGGTTGTAGCCCTGTATAATGATCAGTAAGAAGGTGACCCAGCTAGTTCAGGTGACCTTGAGCCGAGGTTGGAGATCCAATATTTCATTTGATGAGGAACAGTATAAGACTCAGGATCTCCAAATATGCAGGGGCGATAACTCTCCAGCAGCCAGAGACCAACCAACGCTGATAAGCAGGAATGCACGGAAAAGTGAAGATCGAAATCACGAGGAGCGTCTGACCAGCGTGGACTGCTTTCCCGGGTATTACTTTTTTATTTCTTTATTGTCTGTTCATGGTGTGTCAGGGGTTCTAGAAGGGTCCAGACAAGTGCATAGCGTGTGAATCTACGTGTTTTTTAGTTGAAATAATCAATATTACTTGTCGGTAAATACAGATTATTTGTTCCTCACTGATCATTATTACATGAGATGATTCTTATAACAATGGTGCCCATGATTAAAGTTGCCCACCAGCAGGACACGCCCTCTGCACAGTGTTACCATCGGGAAGGAGAGACAGAAGCCTGAAAGCTCACGTTCAGCGATTCAGGAACAGCTACTTCCCCTCTGCCACCTGCAACACTGTTTTGTTTTCCTCTATAATTACTTATCCTGTATTTCATTGTACTGTTACCGTAACGTGAGCAAATTTCACCACATATGCCTGTGGTATCAAATCTGGTTCCGATTCTGATTCAGATGCAGAGGGGATGTGTTAGGTTCAACCTAAATTAGTGGAAAGGCTTTCAGAACCTCGTGAGACGAAGGGTTGTACTGTGCTGTAGTAGTCGGCGTTCTATGCTCTATCCAGTGCACTTACTATTTAAGTCCAGGCGATTAATCATTTCAGGTTACGACGCCTTCCTTTTCCAGACTGCTCTCAGTGCTCCTGACAGTATTACAAGATAATTTGAGAATAATAGACCATAAATGTCAGTGCCGACCGCTGGATGAAATCGATTGTTTTGCCTGGAAGGGACTCGTCATATATATGGTAAAAAGGATTTGTCCTCGGTGTTCAGACTTCGCTGGTCATGGGGTCTGCAGTGAAGTATCTGGACAAACAGGAACATTAGCGATAGTCAGTATGAGCCAGTGCGAATTAAGTCATGTCTAACCAACCTTACAGAGCTTTACGAGGAAGTTACCAGGAATGGTGTTGCAGGCAAGGCCGTGGATCCCGTCTACAGGGACTTCAGCAAGGAATTTGTAGGGTTCCGTATGGGAGAATGTTCGAGAAGGTTCAGTCGCTTGGCTTTCGGATGTGCTGGAAAATTCGATTAGCCATTGGCTATGTCGAGGAAGCCAGAGTGTGGTAATGGATGGTTGTCTCTCTGACTGGGGACCTGTGACGTGTGAAGTGCCCCAGGGATTGTTGCCGTGTCCGTTGTTGTTTGTCTTCAATATCAATGATCTGGATGATAATATTGTGAACTTGATCAGCAAATTGCCGATGTGGCAGATCGGATTTAAAGCAGGCAAATATTTAGATGTTGCACTTTGGGAGGACCAGCCAGGATTGGTCTGACACAATGAGAAATAGGGCACCGAGGAGTACGATAGGAAAACGAATCTGGGAATGCGGGTCGAAAATTCAATGACCGTTGCGGAACAATTAGACAGGGTCATAAAAATAGTTTTCCGCACTTTGGCCTTCATGGACCAAAGTACTGAGTACAGG